>NC_137220.1:2415749-2558249 GCF_949987685.1 Ammodytes marinus
CTCCTCATGATCCACTACCTGTCTGTACTGTGTGTGCAAAACAATCTGGTGTTAATACACAGCGTAGGCTTTGTAAACTGCTATGTAAACAAAGGGGCGCCCACCATAACTAGCAACAAGCCTGTTTACAGAGCCTAGGCTGTGAACAAAACACTGGAATTTCTTTTCTTGCAAGGACAGGTAGCGGATCGTATTGATTGATTGATTGATTTTATTGGACCATTTGATATAAAATATGAACAGCACTCTGTGTCACACATTAAAATACATAAATAGCCAGGGAGGGAAAACACAAAGAGGCCCGAAGGTTCATTTCCATTGTGGTCCGTGATGGGCAGGAGAAGAGGGCAAGGAGATATTCACTGATTTCGACAAGTATTCTCCAGAATGGCTGACCTTTAAAGTGCACACACACACACACACACACAGAGACACAGACAGACAGACAGACAGACAGACAGACAGACAGACAGACAGACAGACAGACAGACAGACAGACAGACAGACAGACAGACAGACAGACAGACAGACAGACAGACAGACAGACAGACAGACAGACAGACAGACAGACAGACAGACACACACACACACACACACACACACACACACACACACACCACTCTGCAGAAGGATAGGATGTTCTCCCAGAGCTCCTTGGCCGTCCCTTCATCACTCTCTCTCCTCTCCTCCACTAACACACTCTCTTTCCTGCTGTCGCTCCGGCCAGCTCTCGCCCCGCACTGCTGCACCGTGTGGCAAGCCAGGCAGTGTCTGTTCTTCACCTAGAAATACATACGTGTAACCTTTATTTAAAGGTGCAGTGTGCAGTTTCAGAGGAGAGGGATTTGTTTACATTCACAGAGCCTGCAGTCAGTTTACTAAACATATTTTATCTACATGTTATTCTTAGTATTGAATAATTCTATCATCATAAATCCAAAATAAATTATTTTGAGGAACCTTGAATCAAACGTAAGACTAGAATATGTGTGTAAACCAAACTGTGGGCCCTGCTGCTGTAAACAACAACAACAGTGAAACAGTAACTTTTCAGGAAGCTTTCTAACTTCAAACAGTATTCCAGGGATCTAGAAAACATTCACAATTTCCAATGGAGTCTGACTTAAAACTCTTACTGACGTCTTCACCTTGTTTATGAGCGTGCAGGCCGGACACGCCCACTGCTCTGTCATGTTACCGATGACATCACTTCCTGGAAACTGAGCCAAGATGTCCGCCGCTGGAGACAGTTCCTCCTTCAATGTGCTGAGCCGTCGACCCGGCTGCAGCTCAGAGAGACCAGAGACAGCCAGAGAAGAGGGAGACGGACTCAAAGACTCTGGAAACCTGGGCTGATAGAGAAAGAAAATGAACGTTCATAAATATTATAAAACCTAGTTTAAAAGAAAGTATGTATCAAACTTAAATGACAATATCTTTCATTTGATTTGATAAATATGCCTAGAACTATCTTCTGATGCTTTACTATAACGCAACTAGCTCCCTAGATGGATAGATCGATAGATGGATAGATAGATAGATAGATAGATAGATAGATAGATAGATAGATAGATAGATAGATAGATAGATAGATAGATAGATAGACGGACGGACGGACGGACGGACGGACGGACGGACGGACGGACGGACGGACGGACGGACGGACGGACGGACGGACGGACGGACGGACGGACGGACAGACAGACAGACAGACAGACAGACAGACAGACAGATAGATAGATAGATAGATAGATAGATAGATAGATAGATAAACCTACATGTTCTACCAAGTCTCTCTGTATTCAAAAGAAAATGGCAGTAAATTCTACACACTGCACCTTTTAAATTGTGTGTTTTGACTCACGTTTGGAGGTGGAGCGGGTGGCACTTCTCTGCGGCTACAAGGAACAGGATTATTACGGCTTGAAGACCCCAAACTCACACACATAAACGCCCCTCCTGTGTTCGACTGTGAGGCTTCCACTGATAAACCCTCATCTCTGGTGGATACAGAGAGAGATAGCGCCTCCGTAGCTGCTTCCGCTTGCTGTCCTTCTCCGTCACTGACTTCAGGCACTAGCAAAGAGTCCGCGGGGATTTGTGGCAGAGACAGTTTCCTCGGTCCCCCACACGCAGAGCAAGACATTGACATCGGTGTATTCTCCAGAGTGCATCTCGAACACTCCCAAATTAAACTTGTTTGAGAATCTGCTTTTTCCGGCTGTGTTTTTATATTTTTGCTTATATTTTTGGCTGGTTCATTGTGTCTAAAATAGCCAGAGCAGCTGCTAGATCGCCTAGGTAATGGTTGGTGTTGTTCAAATGAGTCCAGTGTACTAGTATAGCCACATAAAGAGCAGGCTAGGGTGTCTTTAGGGTTAGCGAGAGTGCATTTTGGGCAGGACCAGCCATTGTTGTTGTCCCCGCTGGTGCCCTGCCAGGTCCAGCGTTGGTCGGGTTTTCTTCGGGGCGCTTCACACACGGAGCAGCGTGGAGCTCCGGCAGCGTTTAGGAAGGTGCAGCAGACACAGGCCCACTGAGTCCTCTGCACAGGCACAGAGCCAGAGGAGAAACTACAGAGGGAAGAGAAGGACACAGAAGGGTTAGAGATTGGACATTTTTAGGATACTTTCAGACTGCAGGTTAAAGTGGGACACATTTTTTGGGGTTACATTAATTTTTTTTTTTACTATATTTAAGTTGAAGAAAATAGTTTTTTCGAGCACTGG
Organism: Ammodytes marinus; assembly: GCF_949987685.1. Taxonomy (NCBI): domain Eukaryota; kingdom Metazoa; phylum Chordata; class Actinopteri; order Uranoscopiformes; family Ammodytidae; genus Ammodytes; species Ammodytes marinus. The sequence continues at coordinate 2,418,479 of NC_137220.1, forward strand.
TCATTTAACAGATTGTTGTCTATTCTGCTTCAATAACACGTCTTCTTTCATACTAGTATAAATCAAAAGGTCCAACATGTACATTCAGGTGTTTATTTGACTAAAGCTTGTCTGTTTGTGTCTGTATATTTCTCCTATACAACCATCTTTAACGGACATTTAAAGATCTTTAACGGAAGGAGCAGCAGACACAGGCCCACTGACTCCTCTGCACAGGCACCGAGCCAGAGGAGAAACTAGAGAGGGAAGAGAATAGAATAGAATAAACGGGACCAACGAAAAACGAATAAATAAAACATAACGTAAAAACTTTAACTTATGTATGTAATGTAACAGAGTCAGAGGAGAAACTAGACAGGGAAGAGTAGGACACAGAAGGGTTAGAGTTAAGGCATATACAGCCCTTCGTTTAGACTACAAGTTAAAGGGGACCAATTCAGATTTTTTTTTTTTTGCTCATATGTGACTTCTGATGTTTTTTTCATAGAGTTCTCACTGGTCAATAGTGACAATGTTGTCTATTTATCTTCCATAACATGTCTTCTTTCATACTAGTATAAATCAAAGGTTCATAATGTACATTTAGGTGTTTGTCTGACATTCTACTAGCTGTAGTTTGGTGTGGTTGTGCTAGACTAGTAAGACTAAACCTTGTCTGTTTGCGTCTGTATATTTCTCCTATACAACCATCTTTAACGGACATTATCTCAACATTCATTTTTTTAAATACTCATTTTACTTTATCCAACATCTAGATTTTGGGTTTGGTTTAGATGCAGATTTACACATGATTAGTTAGTTCAAACAGTTCAGTTGATCTTTTTCCTTATCTTTGTGATTTAATAACATGTGTTTCTCCCCTCTACGATCAACAATATCACCATATTTTGGCCTATAACAGTAACTACCATCCCTCATATTAATAACAAATACGAGTTGTGTTTAGACAATGCTAAAACTTCCCTTGGTGCTTTCAGGGTGTCTTTGTGAGTTCCAGTTTGGGGCATTTTTTCTGGGACTCTTGCAACGACAAAAGGGTCAAATTCACTGACACAACAACAACCAAAAATAGCTGCTAACGGCAACATTAATGTGAAAAAAACAATCAAAAGTGTCTTAAACTGAACTCTGGTTTCATGTAGCTATTAACATCTCAAAGGGAGAGAAACAGCCAGCAGGGAGAATGATGTAAGAAAACCCAAATATAAATCGTTGTGTTAGAAGTTCTTGTATTTGTAGCCTGTGGTGTCGGGAAGGAGGAAATTAAAATGCATGAATATGGAGATTATCCCAGAATGCCGCTCTGTAGCAACATACAGAGTTTTCCCTCGAGGATATGATATATTTTTACAATATTTATGATTTATTGCTTTCTTGGGGGCCTCTGTTCAGGCCTTTATAATACCATGCCTTAAAGGTGGAGTCAGTGATTCTGGAGAATGCTTGTTGTCTAAATCTCCTTTTGACAAAATCAGTGAATATCTCCTCATGATCTGCTACCTGTCTGTACTGTTTGTGTGCGCTGGGGAGAAGAATCTGATGTTAATACACAACCTAGGGTCTGTAAAAGGAAATGTTGCTAGCTACGGTGGGCCCTCTTTGTTTGGGCTACACACCTTATGTCATCATAAAAGTTTACAGAGCCTATAGGCTGTTTATTTACAATAGATTTTTTCTCAGCGCACACAGTACGGTAGCAGATCGAAGGTAGCGGATCATGAGGAGATATTCACTGTTTTTGTGAAAAAGTGTTCTCCAGAATTACTGACTCCACCTTTAAGTCCAAAACCAACTATCATACATCTGCTACAGTGCAATAACAAGTTCACACTGCTGCAACTTTTCCCCTGCGATGTTCTAAAACTGTCTTGTTGCGCTGCGTTGCGATTCTTTGGTCTGACTCTGAACTGGGCTTAAGTTTCATGTTCCCGCATGGTGCTCGGAGGCCTGGACCTAGATTATCAGTGTGTTAGAATCCAGAGAGACATGGACCCACTGGGACGTCTGTGTGGAGGCTGCCCCACATATTCTAACTCTCTAAGAAGTTTAGACATCAAGCCTCAGACTTCCAGCACAGCCCGACTGGGACCGGTTACTGCACTGCAAACTCAGAGTACCTTCAACACTTCTTATAAAAAAAGAATTTGTTATATTCGGCCATGAGGAATACAATTTACAAATTTTCATAGTCCAGTGACAGTAGGCAATGCTATAAAGAAGGTAAAGTATGGGGGAGGGCACTCGTGGTGTAGTGGTTAGAGCCCCCCCCCCCCCCCCATCGAGTCTCAGTCCTCTTCATAGCAGACCCGGGTTAGAATCCAGCCCGGGTCGTTCTCTGCATGTCATTCCCCTCTCTCTCTATCTGTCTGTCTGTCTGTCCTCTTCACAGCAGACCCTGGTTAGAATCCAGCCCGGGTCGTTCTCTGCATGTCATTCCCCTCTCTGTCTGTCTGTCTGTCTGTCTGTCTGTCTGTCCTCTTCACAGCAGACCCTGGTTAGAATCCAGCCCGGGTCGTTCTCTGCATGTCATTCCCCTCTCTGACACATTTCATCTCTGTCTCTCCAAACTATCAAACATTTGATTAAAATGATCATCTTAAAATTTATTTTTTGAAAACTATGTGAGGCATACAACTGATGATAGGTAATAGTCCAGTGTTGGTAGTCAATGCTTTAAAGAAGGTAAAGCTCCTAAGAAGATACAATATGGTACAAGGTCACTGAGACCTCACAATATGGAAGGTCACAGTAACCTTTGACCTCCAAAATCTATTCAGCTCCCGTCTGGAATCCAAGAGTAAGTTTGGGCTTAATTTGATTTAAGATATCCCTCAAGCGTTCATGAGATTGGCCCTGACATACGGACGGTCGGAATAATATAATAATTATAATATATTAATATATACTGTATATGGTGTCTCTGCTGGTCCATTCTGATCTTAAGTATATAATGTAAAGTGGTCTGAAGAGCTATTGATGTATTTCCAGACTAATGTCTACAGTCCAGTCCTGAGGGATTTCCCTGGTCGCATTTCATTTCCTGTTCGAGAGAAACTGGACTCCTGAAGACACACACACACACACACACACACACACACACACACAGATAGACAGACAGACACAAACACGGAGGCACACAAGACAGACAGACACAAACACGGAGGCACACACACACACACACACACACACACACACACACACACACACACACACACACACACACACACACACACACACACACACACCAGACAGAGACGCAGTAGTAATTCATAATTCATGAGTGGAGATTTGACCAATACTCATGGCGGCTGAGGTTTCACTTCATATCGACCAATTCATTAAAGATTCATGAGCATAACCTCGACCCCGGACGACCACACAACAGGAGAATATGAATTAAAACAGCCACACAGTTCAGCTGTCACACTGAAGGTGCATTGTGCGGCCAAATAACATTAATAAATCATTATTTTAGAGGTAACAGACCAAAAAACAAGAATTTGTTTGAGGTTGTTGTGCTACTTGCTCATGTTTGGTGTGATTACAACTCAAATCCTTTGAGCACTGAGAAAAGAGCTATACAAAATATCATGCATTAAAGCTGGGGTGGAGGATTTGGGGAGAAAATGGCAGTTGGGATAGAGATTCGAATCCAAATACCTCAACCGCTCCACTTGTTCTCTTTGGTCCCTCCCCTATGGTCCCTCCCTGACACGCTCTACACCAACAAAGTTGTGCCAAAGTGAATGGACAGTCCCAACAGCCAATTAGAACGGAGAATCGGAGCCTCGCTCTGATTGGTCAAAGTGTACAGCTCATGTGAACTTTGACCAATCAGAAATTACATACCCCAGGTTTAAATCCTCCAAAAAAGCACTGGTCAAATTTAAGATGTTTGTTTATTTTGCCACCATAACATTTCTTTCATTATATACTATTATCCAAGCAACCAAATCAATGTGTTCATTGGTCTTTTTTCAATAATTAATTCAAACTGATGTACAAATACATGTACATCTTATTTATTTATTTGTTAGGGAAAATGCATATTCATGAACAGCTGTAACAGTTACAACTGTAAAAATGCCAGAGTTTAGCAAAAGTGCTAGATTTCATCTGTTGTCCCTGGCATGCAAAGAAATACAGGCTAAAAAAAAGAATACATATACAAAGGCACAAATAATACAAGAAAATAAAAGAGTTTAAAGGTGGTCACAGACTTGGTTTTCTTTTATCCACTGTTTGAGGTGTGTTTTGAAGGTTGAATAATTTTGTGAGTCTTTTTTATTTTTTTTAACCTTTATTTATACAGGTAAATCCCATTGAGACCAAAGACTCTTTTGCAAGGGAGACCTGTTTTCCTTTCCCACGTTACCATTCAAACACTCATTCATACACCGATAGCAGCAGGCTAACTATCGACATTCACACGAGGCAAGGTGGGTGAAGTGTCTTGCCCAGGGACACAACAACCATGACACAGGTGGCAGGACGGGGTTCGAACCTCCAACCCTTTGATCATCAGCCGACCCGCTCTACCACCTGAGCCACAGTCGCCCCTCTTATTGTGAGTGGGACTTCTCACCTGCGCTCCCTGTGCCTGTGTGGTCTGGGTAGTTGCCATGGTGAGGAGGAGCTTTGGCTGCTTCTCAAACAGCCCATCACAGGAGACGGAGGCAGCGCTGCTCCGCGGGGCGCATCACCGTCACCGTCACCGTCACCCTCCGCCGCCAGAGAAGAAGTAGATCCGCCCATGATGCACCTGGCTCAGGGGGACCGGCCCTGAAGACGAGAGGGAGCAATATCAGACTCAGAAAACTTTAGTGTTTGTTATACAACATACAGTGCAAAACAGACAATTAAAGTAGCTACTAGGAACTTACATTTTTATTTTTACCTTTATTTATACAGGTAAATCCCATTGAGACCGAAGACTCTTTTGCAAGGGAGACCTGTTTTCCTTTCCCACGTTACCATTCACACACACTTGTGGCAAGTCTTGCACCCCCTTTGATTTAGTGACGTTCATAAACACAGGCTTTTCCCGTCTGCCTGCCGTAAATCGTGGACAAAATGGCCTACATTTTATGAATTGATTAACCATATTTCTCAAGTATTTTCACTCTGTAGAGCTTAAACTGAGGTTGCTATCATATTGATTAGTAAAGAAATGTCTAATGTTTACGCTTAATCAGTATTGAATATGTTAAATTAGCATCAGTGTCCTGCAGAGAAATACTATTCAGACGTTAGAGAATGACATTGACAGAGAGGGTACACACACACACACACACACACACAAGCATGCACGACCACACACACATTCTTGTACTTCTATCTTTGTGAGGACATTTATTGGCATGATGCATTCCCTAGCCCCTTAACCTAACCCTAACCATCGATAATAAATGCCTAACCCCAACCCTTACACTAACCCTAACACAAACCTAATTCATACCTGAACCTTAAAACCTAGTGTTTACCCTCAAACAGCCCTTGAAGAAGTGAGGACCAAGCAAAATGTCCTCACTTTCCAAAAATTTCCTTTATCAAAAGCTTAAATTGGTCCTCACAGAGATGCCTGTAAAAGTACACACACACACACACACACACACACAAACACACACTTATTTTGCTGTCTGGCTGCTCTGACTCCCTCCACACTTTTGTCCTTGATCAAGGACTTTAAAATGTAGCAGCTGCAGCTTCATGTGTGTGCGATACAGACACAACAGACCAGAAAACATATGTTTCATTAAGAATTAATCCATGAATTATTTATTATCAAAAGGCTAAAGAGGACGTCTGGTTTTCTCCCACAACCAACTAACTAACTGTCCCAAGGTCGAGGCTCAAACCAGAGGGGATGGTGCCTTCTGCATCATAAGGCTTAGGGTTTGCTGAATCTGGGAATTCTTTAAAATCAACATTTAAAACTATTAATTATAGCGTATCTATTGCTTGTATGTGATGCCGTCTGTTTTATTGTCTTTCTCACTGTCCTTTTGCCCTATAATCGGTTAAAAATGTGTTTTTCTTAAGATTTTTGTCTTTAAAAGTGTTCCATTTTCATCTTTTCACTATTACAATGATGAGTATGTATGGGTATGTGTATTAAATTGGTGTATATTTATGTACATTTGCATCTGCTTTTGTTTCCTCCTGTTAAAGCACTTTGTAATCAAAATTCAAACACCTAAGAAGAACATTTTGTATTCTTTGTCACGTTTGTTTCATCTTCATCTGAAATAAAAAAAATAATAAGCACTGCATAAACAATTTAAATTTGAAGATGTATAAGTGAATAAATATTATTTTTGTGGTGCACATAAGGAATGCATTTTGCCTTAATGCAGATGCTTCCCCGCTGATAGTTCAATTAAAATACACAACTCCCCTTTCAATCTGTAACTATTTATTTGCTTGCTTTTTTATATAAAAATGGGTATTATTCAGATAATTTTGCCTTTTTTGTCTTTACTTCTAATCTTAATATTTTAAATGTAATGTTGTATTTGCAATGTATTTTCACCCCTGTAAAGCACTTTGTAAAGTCATGTTTATTCTATTATGTGTTCAACGTTATTTGGCCCCCTCCGAAAAGCTAATAGAAGCTTATTTGGGGTTCCCCATTTCATGTGACCTACATCGCCATAAAGTGTATCATTATTATTTCCTCAATTACATTTTATCAATGATGATGATGACGTCTGTACACTTAAAATATTATTATTATTTTTTTTAAATGGTGTAAATACAATAGCCTTCCCTTGCTTAGTGAAGTTGACATAGACTTTAGGTAACCCGGTACACCTGCAATACAGCTGGTGGCGGACTGAGAAATTGCAGAGAGAGTAACGTGAGGACATTTACACACACACACACACACACACACACACACACACACACACACACACACACACACACACACACACACACACACACACACACACACACACACACACACACACACACACACACACACACACACACACACACACACACACACACAGTGAATTTAAGTACTCACCTGGTTGCAGACAAGACTCGCTGTGTAACAATAGGATAAATATTCCTTCCAGCGACCTGCTACCTCCATGCATTGTCTTGATATAAACCCTGATGTGCAGAGTCACCGACAGTCACAGGCACCGAGCTGCTCTGCCGCTCTGCTCTCATCAGCACCGTCAAGTTACTGGTCATTCATAACACATCCTGTCAATACTTTCAAAATAAATCTCCCAATGATGGATTGCATGGCTTAGAAATTATCCACAGCTTTTTAAAGTCCCTGTAAACCCAACTCCACAAAAGGATTCTACTATGTCGTTTGGGGAGTTAGTTTCATAATAGTAAAGCATCTGGAAAACAGTTCGTAGGCATATTTATCAATCCAAATTAAACAGTATGTTATACTTTATTTTCGCTTCATTAGAAGTTTAAGTTAACAATGCTAGTTAATCTTACACTTTATTTCAGTGTACTTTTAAAAAGACAAACACTAAACTGTTAGTATAACCATTTCCTAATCTTTTGTAAGTATACACTATCAGTATTTTTTTCCAATCTGAGTTGTAGTAGTACTACTGGTGCCTCTATTTTTTTATCTGACTTTGCAAATGCATTTAAATGTAATTCATTTCCAATGACTGCAGCTGTAATTGTTTTGAATGTGACAAATAGACATCTGGAAACTTGAATAACCTTAAAATCCCTCCACAATAACAATTTCTACAATTTTCAATAAAGTCGGTTGCAGGTCATTTGAATAGAAAGCCCCATCCGACTGAAACAATCCTCTAGTACACTTGAAGGGTCTATTTATTAAGAGGTGCTACGAGGAACTTTTAAATATTTCTGAAACAGTCTAATTTTTCTTCTGATGATCATAAATTACATGTAACAGCAAAAGAGACCATCAGTGCAAAGAATGCTAATTTTTTAAAATAGCTTTTCCTAATGTCTTTGTCATGGGTATACGCTCACCCAGGAACAACAGATGGCATAGTAAAAAACACTTCTGCTTTTGTCCAAAGCGCGTGCAAGAATTAACATTAACTGAAAGTTCCTCGGAGCACCTTTAAAGTATAAGAAAAGACTGATAATTATAAACATCTACATTCTAGCAATGACAGGAGTCTTATTAAGGACACAACAATACATATAGATAAGGTTTAAAATTGTTGAAACCTTTAGAAAGCTAAAGAATCATTCATTCAAAACAACTTTGATGAAACTGTCATGGAAACTTAAATATCAGTTTGTCTAGTGCAGATGAAAGTTGGTATTAAATTCCAGGTGACACAATGTTCAAATTCTCAGTAGATCTTTATTGTTTTCAAAGAAAAGCCCTGATCAGCATTACACACAGAGAGGACTGCAGATATAGCAGTTATAGTACTTACTATTAATTCACAACAACTGTAGACAACGTAATATATAAGCAACAAGAGAGGCAATCTCTCCTCAGTAGTTATAGTACTTAATATTAATACAAAACAAAATCAAGGCACAAAAGTCTTACACAATCTTACTCCTCGACTGTCTAGCATCTGAGTTGCACACACACACAGGAGGAGGTCAAACCCTCTCCTGGTCAAAACTCTTTTATAATGAGTTCATTGTATTCAGTTTCACAACAACATATAATACACATGATTATGTCAATGATATAATTTGATTAGCAAACAAATAAAGTAGGAAGAAAATATGAGGATTAATTTTCTTTTAAATGATTTTCAGATGAGTTGGACAACTGATACAGCCAAAACACAATAATTCCTTATTTTGACATAAACGTTTAACTTTTCACAACTCTTTCCCTTTTTGTAGAACTCAGCAAGTCTCATATACAAGTTTCATTCATTTTTGTAATCAACAACTTTTCATGAATTCAATCTCAAAACATCCACAATGACTCAAACTATCTATCGGTACACAAATTATTTCAAAACCCTTTAAAAACCTTCAACAAAGAACACAGTTAGAGATATACTTATATGGAACTTTAGGCAAAACGATGTACAATATGTCATTTATCTTTAAACTTAATCAACTGTAAGGAAAAACTTAATTCCAATAATAAAAAAAAATGCATGGAAGAAAACAGATATAGTCCTCTTAACTAACGAGGCACAGCCGGATCAACTTTTTATTTAAGCATACAACTACTTTTCAACTTCAAACAGTTATTTTCATGTAAAAGGAAAAAGGAAAATGAAAAAAAAAAAAAATCATAGCCCACTCTCCTGTTTTTAGAGGAATGAAAATATGTCCATAATATTTCAAACCCTTAAACTTTGTATTCCTTTTGTTTGATAAATTCTTCCTTTAAATTTTCGTAAACAAATTGCATCGTCATCATAACATGAACAAAAATACAAATGTTTAATTCTGTCTCATACCTTTTACAATCATCCTTTTGATTTCTGCTTTGCTTCTGTTAATTTGCAACAATCCTTACTACCTAATGTATTAATGCAATTCACTATTAAAAAAATGAAAGGAATTTAAATAAAACATTTTGATCAGATGAAAAATAGGTTCCTCCTTGGTCGTTTTAAAAACTCTTAGTCTATGATACTGCTATTTTGTCACTCATTTACTAAAATGAAACTCAATTTATAATGAACAGTTGAAGGATCTTTGAGCTTCGGTCATTTTAAGTAGAGATTGATTGTTTGCTAGTCACTTCATTTGGCACAAGTATCATGATTTTAAGCAAAGGTTATAGTTTTGGCTTAATTGAACGCTAAATCCAGGCTTTTTATAGCTTCTTCTTTACTGTGTTTTTTCCACCCACGGGGAATTTCACCATGGCCATGGAATTTGCACTCGTAGTACTTTTCCAGTTGCTTTTTAAATCTACACACAAACCATTTCCAATACGGCAGCTCAGAATTATCAGGGGTAATGCTCCAGTCTTTATATCTTGGGCCAGCAGTTCGGTACACTTTATAGGGAATCTTCTCTTCTGGTCTGTCACTTGGGGTAAAAGTTGCATCACTTGCAACACATGTTGTGCAGAATTCAATCACCAACTCGTCTGTGTTTTCGATGTGCCAACCCATGACTGCACCAGATCGATGAAAAGGCACGCTGTGGTCATTGGGACTGTGGTCTTCCATGGTGTTGGTACAAACAGCTGCACAGAATGGACACTTTACCCAGCAGCAGCCGTCACACAGCTGATCAATGAGGATTTCATCAGGCTGAAGCCTGGATTCCTTGATCGTCTCCAATTTCAGGCTGTTCATCTCCTCCATGACAGAAACAAGGCCTTTCTCGATCTCTTCTTTGAGAAAGTCAAAGTCCTTTATGTCACGTAATTTTAGACAAGAAATGGCGAAGGTTAGCTTGTCTTTCAGACAACTGGAAAATTCCTCCACCCACATGTCTATGTTCCCTTCCTGAGTTTTGACTTTATCTGTTGCAGTGAATAAAGCTAGACTCAGATGTTTGTTTATTTCTTCAACATTTTTCTTGAGTATTTTGTGTGCTTTTTCGCTTTGTTTTGTGAAGATGTATTTTTCAACTTCTTCCTTTATAAAACTCTCTACTTGCTTCCTTGGCTGATGGATGTAGGTGATAAAACCATCAAAGTCCTCTTTCTCTGCGAGTGATCTCAGCACATGTTTCTCCAAGTTCAGCCTGTTCCCACTGAATGCTGGTTCATTGCACATCATTTCTCCAGCGAGATCAATGGCAGTCTGGTTACAGACAGCCTCAACAACGGAGCTCTTCAGTTTTCCACAGATCAGTTTTCCAAGCACGACAGCAGATGTGCTTCCGTCGCAGAAACTTCTGAAAATGTCGTAATATTGATCTTTCTTGCCCTCTAAATAAGTGTGTGCATCGTTGTTCTTTTGGAATTCCTTGTGGGTCTTTGAAAGCCAACCTTCTGCTTTGTCAAATACGTACAGAATGAGATCAACCATAAACTCCTTCTTCAGAGAGTATTTCCTCGCTGACTCAAATTCTGTCACTTTGTTTATAACATGTTTGGCCACTTCTTGCAAGTAAGTTGGATTGTAGCCATTTGTAGCTACAGGTTTCTTTTTGATTACATCAAGGGACTGTTTTTCAACATCTTCAATGAGGGATCTGATCAGTTCTTGTTCTTTCTGAAAACGATTCAGTAACTTTTTTGCTACATTGACAAGGGTAGACGGATAATATTTTCCTTGGATTACATAACGGCTGTAATCTCTAACCGCTGATATTGTTTTGTATTTGCCGCTGCTTTTGGATTCATTGATGAGAGACCATTCATAACCAATATCATGAAGGATGGTTATTTGGTCTTGTGCCAAGTCAATGTCCTCAATGGGTTTAGTACCTTCCGTTAATTCCTTTACCCAGCGCCTCCAAACAGTGTCGAACTCCTTTTTAAGTTTCTCTTCATCTTTTGCTTGGTGTTTTAACTCACGACCAAGATCTTTGCTCTGTTGTAGCAGGTTGTTCTCAAACTCTGTCTTCTTATCATCTAGCTTTCTACAAGCCTTCTTCTGCTGAATAACTTCATCCAGTTTTCTTTTGACTTCTTTCACTCGTTCATCATGAAACACATTTAATTTGCTTTCAAATAGGCCTCGCCACTGAACCAACATTGCTTTGTCTTTTTCATCCTCAAAGTAAGTTTTCATCTCTTTTTGGATGTCTCCAAATGTCTCTTCCATTTCTCCATATAGGTGGTTAGGCTCAACCTTGTCAAGTTTTCCATTTTCAATTCTTGTACAAAGATTGTTCTCAATAGTCAACATGTTGCTTCTCAGGGCCCATGTCCAGTTCCCATACTGGACCTCAAGTTTTCTGTACACTGCAATTTCAAGAGTGTTTTTGAAACTGAAAACAAAGTTTTCATTCATCAGGGCATTCCACAGGTCCACAATGTTGCTCTTGAACTGTGAGAGAGGAATCCCTGCAGCTGTTTGAGCTTTAGAGAGGATGAGTTTCTTCAGTTCTTGAATGCTCTCACTGTAACCTGGATTTGGAGGAGCCATAGGTGGACTTCCCTCCCAGAGTTGGGCAAAATATTGCACATCTTTTTGCACATCAAATGCAATGACATCACTGAAGCACCTTGCATCACATTCCTCCTCTTTTGCAGCAAGTTCGGCCATTTGGTCCAGTTTTTCTTGCAGGTGTCTCTTTCCATCCATGTTCTTCTCTGTAGCTGAAATATCTGTAACGTTCTGGTGAACAAACAAACAACTTGGAGAAAGTTTAACTTGCTTCATCCTCATGAAAGCCTGAACAACAATCTGCAGAACTTCTTGCATCTCAGATGGATTCTCTCCAAAGATGTTAATCAATGTCATGTTTCCAAGACCAACGACAAATGTTGCCAGCTCATTGTCGTGGTGAAGAGTGGCGTTACCTTCCAACTCAGGAGCACGCAGTCCTTCAGTGTCCACCACCAGAATGTAGTCAAACTTAAAGTCTTTACTGATCTCCTCTGACACTTTGACCAGCTGCATGAAAGCACCTTTGGTGCACCTGCCAGCACTCACTGCAAACTGTAAACCAAACATGGCATTCAGCATAGTTGATTTTCCACTGCTTTGTACGCCTAAAACTGACAAAACAAAAACTTTCTGGTCACCCACTTTCTTGATGACTTCATCTAAAAGACTAGCGATCCATGTTAAAGGAACATGACCTGCATCTCCATCCATCAGCTCCATCGGGTGTCCTGATAGCATCAGTTCTGCAGCCATCTCGGGGTATTTAGACCAGTCAGTCTTTACCGGTTTAGTTGGTTCATTCAGAGATTCATGACCCTCATAGATCTGTCCCATTTCTCTGAAGATGTGCTCCAGGCCAAAAGTTGCTGACTGTAGGTTTTTTGATATTGTATCAAGCTCTGTTTGCTTGATATTTAGATCATCAGATGTCTTATTCTCCTTCTCCTTCTCCTTCAAAACCTTAACTTCAGACCACTTTTTATCATACTCTTGGAGAATGTTAGAGATATTGTCTGTGGAGTGGGCATCTATGAAGATCTGAGTCCATTTCAAGAAATACACCCTGTCTGCTGATGGCAATGAGGAGAGGCTTTCAATGAACAACTTCATGAACTCATTAGAAGCTTTGCATTGTTTTTGCCTAATACCTTCCTGTTCGTCTTTCTTTTCATCTTTCATCAGTTCAATGTCTCCTTTCAGGCGATGCAGTTCTTTGTTTATTTTGCACCAATCATGCCAGAGTTGACCTTGACAAGGGAGACAATTATCTTTGATCTTTGAAACGTCCATCCCTTGAAGCAATTTCCTTGCATCAGATTTACCATTTTGACAGACAGTGTCGTTTTCATCCACTGTAATTCCAGGTACCTCAGCCATGGTTTCAAGCTTGAAGGCTGTATGTGGTCCAGTCAAGAGGTTTCCGATGATTCCTTTCAGTTGTTCAGAAACACCTGCCTGGCTTTTGTCTTTCAGACCCATTTTGTATTTTCCCTCTTTAATTTGAACTGCATCAGAGCCATTGTCAGCAATGAGAATAATGAGAGGCTTTGGAGACTTCATAAGGGCTTCGATAACTGTTGTACTTTCATGGGTTTTAACCAGATTTTGAACAAGAACAACATTCACTGAAGCTTTTTCAGTCATTATTTCTCGCTGTTTTTCAATCAACAGAGCATCACCATGAAGATTACCGAAGGCAATGCAGTCAGTAAAGGCATCATGAGGTTTTCCAGAAGGGCAATACCAGGCAATCTCTGCCACTCCATCCATAAGATGGCGGGACTTGGTGCTACCTGGGCAGTTTCTGTGGAAGAAGGTGCTGTGACGGTCGTTGATCAAAGTGTTGATCAGCTGAGATTTAGATAGATGTGTTAGAGAACCCAGGCGGAAAAATGACACCATGGGTGTCTCAGCTGTGCAGATGGGCTCACTCTTCATGGTGACAATTGATTCATCTTTGAGTTTTTCAGTTATCTTCCATGTTTTTGTTATTTGTCTGAATGTCCACAGAGGACATTGAATATCCATGGTTACAGGGTCAGGGACAAGCAGAGGTAAGGCGTACTGACATTGTGAAAGCTTTGTAATCATGTTCTGTTTAAAAAAGCTGTCTGAGCAATGAAACACTGCCATTTGAACATCCATTGGATGCACATGAGTCGGTTGAGATTGAACAGAGTCTTCACCAGAGCTAAAGAGTGCGTCTATGTCATCGTCAAACACTTGATTCGGCTTTGACTTGCCCACATCAGGACTGTCTTGTCTTACAGGAATATATCTGGCATTGTAGTCTAACATCATCAACCTCTGAAGAAAAGTATGAGCAAGATCTTTGTCACATGTTTCATTTTCCTGTTTCACAGGTGGACCTATTTTAAGAAAATCTGCTGTTGAGAACTTCTGTTGAAGTTCCTCCTGAAGGTGAAGTCTGCCAAACAGTGTTCTGGTTTCTTCAGTTATCCCCAGTGACTGCTGTAAATAACCATTTAATACGTTAAGAAATAATAATGATAAATTCTTACTACGGGATCTAAAGTAAATTGCCCTAAAGATCTTGTGAATTAAATTTGAGTATCTTACTTCATCCTTGTTTTCACTCATCTCCACATGTAAGGCATCTGCAGTAGGACAATTGTATATATCTTCTTCATCGAAGGCACCTGTAGAAGAAAAATTGCACAGCATCACAATAGGGTCAGAGCAATTGGCGAATCAACCTGTATACATTTTTTTTACTCATAACATCAGAAATTGCATAGCCTAGTTAATTATCATTTTGATGGTATTGTACAATTACATAATCCAGCATAGCTGTTACCTTTGTTTGTGGTGGCAGATGGCACAGACATGATTTCAGACTCTCCTCCTATTGCTGTGCGGTCCTCATTCTGCTCTGAGTGTTCAACATCCTCAGGATCATTCACTGGATCATGCTAGGAAGACAACACATTTAATTTAAGATGTAGTTAACCAGGTTCCAACCACTGAGGTGAGGAACATGAAGCTCTACAACACACAGTGTTACAAAAATTAATGACAATAACAAAACAAGCAAAGAAAACAATATGTACAAACTTACATTTGTATTTCAGTTTGAAGAAAGTGAACTCTTTTGCAAAAGTGGTTTTAACTAATGAGACATTAAGAATGTTTTCAGAAGAAACTGGAATAGCTAGTAACATCAAGTGCAATAACAGACAGTGGGGCACTTATTCAGTACAATACAACATAAAAAAGCAATGAAAATTGTATGTGCAGTTTCTTGAAGTTTTTCTCAGTGTTTGGATACACACACAGACAAACACTTATTTTTTTTAAAGACACGTATACACTATCAATCAATCAATCAATCAATCAATCAATCAATCAATCAATCAATCAACGTTTATTTATATCGCGCTTTTCATACTCAAGAGTAACTCAAAGTGCCTTACAATGAATAAAAACAACAACAGAAAAATACAGATAAAAACAGCTACTAAAATCAAGAGAAGCAAATGAAAAGAACCCAACCCTCCCACCCCCATAGACATGCACAGAGACATACACAAATACATACACACTCTTACACTTACTCACACATACACACAAACTCACACACTCACACATACACTAGCTAACACTAAAGAGACATGGCTGGGCACTGAGACCTGCGGCGTGGAGGAAACTACCTTTTTGGGGCGCCAGCCACATCGGGTGCTCCCTGTGGCCGCAGAGAGCGCCGCCACAGGGAGCACCCCAACCCGGGCAGACAAGAGGCCCCACACCGCGTTGCGGAGCCAAAGCTACCCGGGCCGAAACCGCCCACAGGACAGCACCCCCAACGGCCAGACCAGAGACAACTCCCAGTCTGGCAGGCCCCCCATGAGGACACTACTATACCATGCCATCACTGAGAACCCAGAGAGAACATTTTTGCCGAAATAATTTATTCATGTGGCCTTTGGTGGCCTAAGTAGCAGGGCAATATTAAATCTCAACCTGTAACTGAAACAATGGCATGTGCGTGAAAATAGCATCAACTAGTAAAAATGTCAAGACATGAGTGCAAGGAACCAAAAGAATAATAAAAAAAATGTACTGATCTATTGGAAGCATGGTCAAAAAGTGTGGTTTGAATGGAAGTTTGTGCCGTACAATGGCCCTTAATGGGTGGCAAATTTTAAATCATAGGGTCCACCTAACGCCTTTTTTCCGACCGCAAGCGGCTTTTTTCAATTGATTCCCAATGAGAAGCAGCCGCCTCGGCAAAAGGCGGCTGCTCTGAGAAAAGGCGTCGCTTCAAGCTTTTCCAGTTGAAAAAAGCTCAACTTTTGACTTCCGGTTTAGCATGGTTCAAGGTTCAAGGTTCAAGGTATCTTTATTATCCCCGTGGGGCAAATTGCTTTGCAGCCAGCAGCAGTAAAAAAACAACAAACAATACTCACAAAAACATAAAGCACAGACGACAAGTCAGCAATAAATAGATCGAACAGACATACAGATAGTCAAGACTTGTTTAGGAGACCTATGACAGCAGGGACAAAGGAGTTCTTCAGTCTGTTTGTCCTGCATCTTGGCAGGATGTACCTGCGGCCCGACGGGAGCAACACAAACTGGCCGGCCAAAGGGTGGCTCTGGGCAGAAAGGAGTGAGCGGGCTTTACTGAGGGTTCGAAGAATGTGCAGTTCAGTGAGGTCGTTGAGGTTCATTCCTGCAATTTTGCTGCACACTCTCACTATACCCCGCAATCTGCTCTTGTTCTTGATGGTCAGTAGGCCATACCAACAAATAAAAGAGAAGGTCAGGACTGATTCGATAAAACAAGAATAAAACATTTTCATGAAGGTGCTGTCAACATTAAAACTCTGCAGTTTCCTATAAAAGTACATGCGTTGGTGTGCCTTCTTACAAACAGCATCTACATGGAAGTCAAAGCATAACTTATCGTCAATGTTTATGCCAAGATATTTATAGTTATGGACCAGCTCAACGGCTTGGTCCTCAATGACCAGAGGAGAGATGACCGACTGATTTTTACGGAAATCAATCAGCATTTCTTTTGTTTTTGACACGTTGATGCACATAAAAGATGAAGAGCACCAGTCAATGAATTCCCTCACAACAGGACCATGGACAGGGTCATCATTGCTTAACAAGGACACGATTACTGAATCATCAGAAAATTTTAAAATATGACGCCCTGTATGCTGACTAAAACACTCATTTGTGTATAAAACAAACAACAATGGTGAAAGGACACAGCCCTGAGGTGAACCAGTGGAAGACATGACACCGTTGACCCTCACACGTTGTGGTCTGTCTGTTAAAAAGTCCATTAGCCAGGCTATTAGACCAGGATCCATGCTGTGGGAGTCCCGCAATCTTTCTGCTAAAATGTGTGGCTGTATACAGTTAAAAGCAGATGAAAAATCAACAAATAAAAGACGAGCGAAGGTCTTGGCTCCCTCTAGGTGAGTCAGGACAAGATTCAGGAGGGTGGCTAATGCGTCGTCAACACCTCTACCTGACCTGTAAGCAAACTGTAGAGGGTCCAGGTTGTCTTTGACACAGGTCAGAAGTGTTCCTTTGACAATTCGCTCAAATGTCTTCATGACCAAAGAAGTTAATACCACGGGTCTAAAATTATTCAATGATTTAGGGGATGCGGATTTGGGAACTGGGACAATGATGGAATCCTTCCAGATTGAGGGGACTTTATGGAGCTGGAGGGACAATGAAAATATAAAAGTAAAAATGTCTGCCAGCTGGTAAGCACAGTTCTTGAGGACTCGCCCTCCAATGCCATCCGGCCCAGGGCTTTTCCTTTCTTTCACACCCCGAAAGAGTTTAAGTACTTGCCTCTTGTCAGCAACACTTTTAGGTGAAGAGGCAACATTTTTAAAAACTGACAATTCCTCACTAAAATTGCAGTTGTTAAAACGGTTATAAAAAGTGTTCAGTTCATTTGAAAGTGCCAGGTCAGATCTTCCATTCATAGTCACATGACTCCTTTTGGATTGCATCCTCATCATGGACTTAACCCCCTCCCATGCAGGACGAGAGCTGCCAGCCTTCAGCATGCTCTCGACCTTGTCCTTATATCTGTACCGGGCCAGTTTAAGTTCCCTTTTCAATTGCTTGTGAAGATCCCTGTATTTGACCGTGTCACCCTGTGTGAAGCAGATGTTCCTTTGGTTAATAATTAATTTCACACTTTTTGACACCCACGGCTTATTATTGGGGTAGAAGAAAATTTCTTTTTTCGGAATGATGGATTCCTCACAAAACCAAATATAAGATGAAACAACATCAGTGAGCTCATCAATATCATCACAAACATTTATGAATAAGTCCCAGTCTGTCTTAAGGAAGCAGTCCTGCAGGCAGTGGATTGATTCCTCCGACCAGACCGGAACCAATCTTTTCTCGGGCTTGTTCCGCTTCAGGACGGATTTGTAGGACGGAACTAGATAAACAGAGTTGTGATCGGACATGCCGAGGGGCGCTCTGATGAAGGACTTATACGCCCCTTTCACGGATCCAAAACAAAGGTCCAAGCACTTGCCATGTCGAGTGTGACCTGTCACATATTGATAAAAGTTACCGAGTGACTTAGAGGGTTTGCAGTGGTTCACCAAGAATAAGGTGAGGTGTATCCGGCGCTAACCCCTGTAGCCGCCGAACTGTTTTTAGCATCACCTGAGTGGCTACATCAGTGTTAGCCCTTGGGTGAATATAGACCACTGTGACAAATAGCTGAGGAAATTCTCTAGGGAGATAAAACGGTCGCATGGATACGGACAGGAGTTCAATATCTTTGGTGCACAGTGCCTCCCTGACAATCACTGTATTACACCAGTTTTTATTGACGTACAGACACACACCACCGCCGAGTGACTTACCGGTCACTGCGGGGTCTCTGTCAAGGCGAAAGGGAACTCCGAATCCGTCAACCTCCATCTCCGACTGTGGATCATGCTCCTTCAGCCAGGTCTCCGTGACGGCCAGCACACATGCGTCTCTGTACTCTGCCAGATACTTGACGTTACCCTGAAGCTCGTCCACTTTGTTCCGGAGCGACTGAACGTTAGCAAGGATGACAGTAGGCAGAGGAATCCGACGGTGGCCTTGCCGCCTGAGCCTCTGCCGCAGTCCTCCGCGTTTCCCCCTTTTCCTCGCACGCATGTGAAGAAGAAGAACGTGTTGCGCCGAGGCTCCCAGGCGTTCAATGCTTTTTTATATCATAACACCACACACTACCTGAAAGCCGTTTTTTTTGCTTGGTTATTGATTTTGTTATTGTTTGGTGATGATGGGCCACAGCAAGCAGAAGGAAAAAGGGCAGAATTCGCCAGAGAAAGAGGCAGCCACGAGGTCGGACTGCCATGGCGGAGTCGACTCCCTGCCGCCTGATCTAGACAAGCTACGCGCCGTGCTGCTATGCGACCTAACAACAACCCTTACTACAACCATGAAAATGGTAGTGAGTGAAGCCCTGAGGCCCATTTCTGCTGCCTTAGATGCCGTCGACCACCGACTCGCTCAACCTGAAGATGACCGCCATGGAGACAGCACTGTCGGACCACAGCGACCGGATCACCGCCCTCGAGCAGACATGTGCACGTTTGCAATCTGAGAATACACAGCTGATGGCTAAAACCGAAGATTTGGAATCACGGTCACGTCGCAATAATCTACATGTGATTGGAATCACAAAAAGTTCATGGCTACCTTTTTCAACGAGGTCCTCTGCGCCGGCTTCTTCTCCTCTCCTCCGGTGTTGGATAGAGCTCACCGCATCGGCCCAGCGCGCTCGGTGGAGGAAGGCAGGGAGTCCAGACCTAGAGTCTTTATCATCAGGTTCCACTACTTCAGCGATAAGGAGCGTGTTCTGAGACGAGAGAGGGACGCAAAGCAGCTCAAGTACCATGGACAGAATGTTTACTTTTTCCCCGACATGACCGCCAACATCGCCAAGAGGAGGGCGTCCTTTGCCGGTGTGAAACGCTGCCTATACGAGAAGAAAGTCAGGTTTTCCCTTCTGTTTCCTGCCCGTCTGCGCGTGGAGCACGGCGGAGAGAGGAGATTCTTTGAGTGCCCCAAAGAGGCCCAGGCTTTTTACGATTTGCAATTTTCTGCTCGCTGAGGATTTTCAGACTACTGAACTCTCTCATCCTGTAAGGTAAAAACAGACTTTGCCCTAGGTGTTGGCCACTTAAAGAATATTTTCCCAGCTGACGTATGTGGGGTGTTGTTGTTGTTTTTGTTTTTTAAACATTTATCTAGGCTACTCCATCTAGGGTGACCTGATGTCCCGCTTTGTACGTCCCGCAAATTGAGATGTTGTCCCGCATTGTCATTGACAGTGAGCCCCCTTTTAAATGCGTGTTTTATAATCAAAGCCCGCGGTGTGGCAATTATGATTAAGAAAAACATAGACGCTACCTTTTTCCGTAAAACCTTTGATATGTTACCCGACCTTCTGGGCACAAATGTGATTGCTGCAGGAGACCACAATGTAATCCTTGATTGGTATATGGACAGGTCATCAAAGAAAACAAGCTACTGTATGGAATGTTAATGAATGGTTAATACCAGAGTTTGCTGAGCAAAGGCCCTTAAAGGTTGGGGTCACCGGGGGAGAAGTAGAGCACCCCTAGAAGGACTAGTATCTGTCTATTTGTAGATAATTATACACTTGATACCCCCCCACACACGAATATAAGACACTGTTCTGTAACTAATCGAGAGGTGCCATGCGGCTCTGCTATCATGCTCCATGAAATCATCTGTATGTCTCCTGGAAACTCCTACAATAAACCTTTCTGAAACACAATGATGATGTCCAGTCTCCAGCCCTTTGTCTTTGTCAAGACATGGGGAAACGTTCGGCTACTACACTACCCTTCTAACTCATCTACAGTTCTGAAAAACTTGATTTCAACTATTAATTTAGTTGACATCTGGAGAATACCCCACAGACAGAGACTACTCCTTTTTTTCCAAGATGCACAATTCGTATTCTCGTATTGATTATTTTTTATTAGACTCAAGACTCATACTCAACGTAATAGACACCAAATATCACAACATTCTGATCTCGGATCATGCCCCAGCAGCCATTATTCTTGACTTTGGGAGATCCAAACAGCGAGCTAATTGGCGTCTCCGCCCTTCACTGCTCAACGACAGAAATCTTTGTAAATACATGTCGGGACAAATCATTGAATATTTAGAGACCAACGATACCTCGGATGTCTCTGACTCCACCTTGTGGGAAACTTTTAAAGTGGTCATGAGAGGTTATATCATTTCATATGAAGGGTCTTTAAAGAAATCTAGAGAAAGACGTTTAAAGGATATTGACTTGGAGCTCACCTCGCTGGAGACATTATACAGAGGCACAAATGACCCCCAAACTCTGCAAAATATTCTTAGTCTTAAATACGAGTATAACACTATTTTAACGAGTCAAGTGAGTGATCAGCTTCTCAGACTTAAGCAACATTATTTTGAATTAGGCGATAAACCACATACCTTGCTGGCCCGCCAGCTCAGAGGACAACAAGTCAGCAGATCCATACACACAATAAAATCTAGCAGAGGTGTGGCTTTAACTGACCCGAAACAGATAATTAAACGCTTTAAGGAGTATTATCAGGAGCTGTATAAATCCAAAGCTAATGGTTAAAAAAGCTAGACATGGGAGTCACGTGGGTACGTCGAGCAAGATGGCGGCGCAGTGAAAGAGCTCCACTAGCCCACCAATATCTTTACTTAATATCATATATCATAGTCCACTCATTTTTGTAAAACAGCTTCCAAAGTAACCCTGAGTTCACCTGAACCCCAATGGCTACTTCGAAATATTTTAAAGATCAGGCGGCGGGCCGCATGTCGACGAGGAATAGTCCGTCTCCGAATGACGATATGGAAACTGCTAGCTTAACACAACAGAGGGAGAGCGACCAAACTACACTGAACATGGATCATCTTTATGCCGAGATTGTCAAAATGAGCACCATGCTGCAGGGGATTGCTGGAGATATTTTAACCATCAAGCACACAACCTCTGAGCTGAAGAACACGGTTAACGGGATACAGGAGAAGCTGGATGAAGCAGAGGGACGTATCCACCAGCTGGAGGACACAGCCGAGCGGCTAATGAGCAACCGAGAGCACGATGAGAAAAGGATGGACGCTATGTGGAACCGTATGCAGGTGCTTGAAAATCACAGTAAGAGACATAATGTGCGACTGGTGGGGTTTAAAGAAACCTACGGGACAAACGGCACCATGGAGAGTTGTGTAAAGAGAGTTCTGGGCGAGGGACTCGGGATTGAAGTTGACGGTGAATTTGAAATCGAAAGAGCGCATCGCTCGCTCGCTCCCGTGCCCAATGACGGACAGCCGCCCAGACCAGCGCTGATCAGATTCCTGCGACAGTCGGCGAGGGATAAAGTAGTGAGAGCGGCCAGAGAAAAGCGGGGGATCGAATGGGAAGGCATGCGACTGTCCGTGTTTCCTGACATGACACAGGAGCTTGCCGAGAAAAGAAAAATGTTCACAACCGTAAAGAGATTCTGAGATTCACTTGGAAGGGGAAGAACCGGAGTTTCACAAGCGCCAAGGAGGCAGAGCAGTTCATAAAGGCGAACTGCAATACAGATGCGTGAGCTGAAACGCTATGTCTAATAACACTTGTGTTGAAGGATAAGGAAGACTGTCTTGGATAATACAAAGAAAAAATAGGTTGATTTAAAAGTGGACAATGTGGACAAAGAGGTGGGTGAGTGAGCTTGATATTGTACTGCCTGAGCAACAAAGCCAGAGAGTGAGTCTCTACTGGTTAGGTGTACATACCCCACGGACCAAAAGGTTAGGTTTCTTTCTTTTTCTTTTTTTCTTTTCTGTTTTGTCTTTTATGGCTGGAGAAAAGCCAGAGACCCCAGGTGTTAGGTGGGCCCCTCCTAAGTTAAGGGTTTTTTCTCTATATGTTTATGTTCTTAGAAACGTTAAGGTTAACATTGTTACATATAAGATGTTGATTAAGCTGCGCTTGGTGATGACAGATAAAAGTACAAATGAGTCAAATGAGACACAGCAACTGCAAGAAGCACGGGGGACATAATTATTACTTGCCTACAATGAGTTTAATATACTATTATTCATACTTAAATATGACTAGGCACTACGTTCAATGCATTAGCTGGAATATAAATGGCTGTGGGAATCCCGTTAAGAGAGGGAAGGTATTGACTTATCTGAAGCATAATAAGACAGACATTGCTTTCCTTCAGGAAACACACTTTAAAGGAGAAGAAGCACTGAAGCTAAAACGGAGCTGGGTTGGACAGATTTTTCACAGCTCCATCTCCAGCAAGCAGAATGGAGTAATTATATAAACAAAAATTTAAGTTTTATTTTACTTAATGAGATCAAGGATAAAGAAGGCAGAATGGTGTGTATACAAGCACTGATTAATGGGTCTAAAATGATACTGTGCAATATTTACGCACCAAATAAAGGTGATCCACACTTTTTTCACAATGTGAATAAGACACTGGGGGAGATGGAGGGTCAAATAATATTGGCAGGGGACTTTAACCAAGTTTTAGATGCCTACGTAGATAGAAGCAAATTTAGTGCCCCAGTAATGCCTAAGGATAGAGCTGCAATAGATAAACGAGGATGTTGGCCTGGTCGATATATGGCGATTAACAAATCCTACTAAAAGGGAATATACTTTTTATTCACACTGCCAAAAATCTTACTCTAGGATCGATATGTTTTTGATTTCAAACACCATTATAAAACATGTTGTGAAGTGTAACATAAATGCAATGGCCCTCTCTGATCATGCGCCAGTAGAGCTTGGCATTGATATACTGATCAAGAGAAAAAAGGTAGATGGCGTATGAACACGTCGTTATTACAAGATGAGAACTTTAAACAGCTGTTGAAGGAGGATATTAAATCTTTTTTCGAAATAAATGCTGGCAGCACTAATACAAGAGCAATGGAATGGGAAGCATCTAAGGCTTATGTTAGAGGGAAAATGATAGCACATTCATCTAAAAAGAAAAAAGAGAATATAAAAAAGATAAAGGAATTGGAAATTGCGATCAAAAATCAGGAAATGGAACTATCAAAACAATTTTCGGATAAGTTATATCAAGATATATGTAAGCATAAGTTCCAGCTGCAGGAAATCTACAATAAAAAAGTTGAATATGCTTTATTTAGGCTTGGGACAACGTTCTATGAAGGAGGAGAGAAAACAGGCAAATTACTGGCCAGGCAACTAAAGAAACAAGACTCATATAATGTGATACCAGCTATTAAAAAAGGCAATAGTATAGTCTCCTCAACAAAGGAAATAAATGAGGCTTTACAACAGTTTTATAAAGAATTATACACATAGGACATTAATCCCCAACAGGACGAATTGACAGACTTCTTTAATAACTTAAATATGCCTAAACTGTCAACTGATCAGATTGAAGGACTAGACAGCCCCATATCAGAGAATGAAATTAGGAAGGCTGTTTCATGCATGAAAGCAGGTAAATCACCTGGCATGGATGGTTTTCCGGTCAAGTACTATAAGCAATATATAGATATCTTTGCCCCAATATTAAAAGAGGTATATAATGAAGCTTTCACATTAGGTTCTCTCCCTCCAACATTTTACGATGCCTTGATATCCGTTATACCTAAAAAAGACAGAGATCCAACAGACCCTGCTAATTATAGACCTTTGAGTTTGATAAATCTTGATTGTAAAATTTTAACTAAGATCCTGGCCTTACGTCTGGAAAGTGCATTACCTAGCATCATACACCCTGACCAAGTGGGATTTATGAAGAATAGGTCGTCCACAGACAACATGAGAAGACTATTACACCTGATATGGTCCAACAGGACAGAGAAAGACCCGGTCGTTGGCCTCTCACTTGATGCTGAGAAGGCATTCGACCGGGTTCAATGGGAATTCTTGTTTGCAGCTTTATCACATTTTGGATTCGGACAAACATTTATTAGTTGGATCAAAACCTTGTATAAAAGCCCGAAGGCAGCTGTGATAACTAACGGGATAATATCACCCCTATTCAAATTTACTAGAGGAACTCGTCAGGGTTGCTCTTTATCCCCATTATTGTTTAAAGGCTCTGGCAACCCACAGACATAAATATATGACATTAATGTTGGGTTTCTCTATAAGCTGTTTACAGTCATCCAATTAAAATTTTATTTTCATAAATATTATAAAATTTAGTCTAAAAAAACGCTTTTTTGCTGCCTAGAACATTTTGCAGGGTGGTGTGGGCGTGGCCAACAACGTTCTGTAAGGGAACGTTCTCTCACTCACGGTGCTGAGCAAGTTAAACCCAGTTCAGACAAAAGATTCACCACACAACGAGACGCAAACTTGAAAATGCTGCACATGCTCACAACGAGCCTGACTGGCAGTTCACACTGCTGCACCAGGCTGCGACGGTAGCTGGTTTCCCTAGCAACGGTGAATGCTTTGGCACAGCTGAGAGCGCAAGCTCAACATCACTTGCAGAAAGTAGCCTAACTTATTATTATTAAGCCTATATAGGTTTGCAATTAGTTGTAGGATATTTTTTCCCACTACAACCGCAACCTGTTTAATTGAAACAGGTGTCAGTGTCACAATGAAAATATATAAAAATATCTCTGTCTCATATTTATTGTTATCTCTTATTAGCCTAGTTTATTTCCCATTTAACTTGCAAAAAAATCTGCTATCTATTTTAGACATATGCATTTTTAAATGTTTTTGAGGATAGGAGTGGGAATGAGAGAGAGAGAGAGAGAAAACGGAGTCGGATTATGTTTCTCATCACGTGAGCTGATGCGATATGCGGTTTGAATTAAGAGCACAAGGAGTAAAATATAAAAAAAGACAATCAAATGAGTTCAAACCAGCCGGCCAGTTGGATCCTAAGCATGCAGGCTAACGTTGTCCAGACGATCAACAGTGTGGAGACCCGCTGTTGAAGTAGCCTACGCTACAGGCAGCCGCAGAAACATATTCTCAGAAGGGAGCTGACAAAAAAAAACTCTGCCTGCACTTCAATAAAAACTCGCTACATTGATAAAAAAAAAATGCATCACCAATGCAGTATTGTTACATGCAGCAGTGACACATGCCGTAGGCTATTGGTCTGATTATAAGACAGGGTTTCCCCCTGGGAATATGTCGTAAAAAGTCGTGTCGTTTTATATTCGGGGTCTAATATTCAGCGTCCAGTTATGGACTGACCGTTACCAGAGCGATCATCAGCTGGTCTTGTGTCCAACTTGTGTTTATTTATTTATTTTCGGGTGGAGCACGAGCTGGGCACTCAGATGCGGCCGGACAGAGGTGTGTGCGCTTGGATAGAGAACGATGAGTCGAGCGGTAAAAGAGGCACGAGAAATGGCCAAAGAGCTCCACATCCCCAGCACTGAATTCAAAGCCTTGACTTTTTTTTTGTTGCGAGTCGACGTGTCAGAGGCATGAATCGGCGCAGCGATCGACAGTGGCTTTTCTGCGCAATTTGGAGACTTGTCTCTCAGGTCTCGGGACACAATCGGATCGTGAAAGCCTGTCCCCTCTACAACATTAACGTTCAGGAATCCCCGGTGATCATTTAGTCTTAAACCACATAGTTTTTCTGCACGGCGGCTCGGCGAGGTGTCACTGTGAACGTTACCATCACAGTGTTTCACCGGGGTGCGCGCTGCTTCGCTCAGACGGGGCTGTGAGTGTAGGCTCAGGCGCAAAGAGACAGTCTGTATCTCTTGCGCGGCTCCAGAGATATTGTATATATTTGTTTTTTAGAACGTGTGACGTCCCAAGATAGAGACGTAAGCCAAAGTTCGAATCAGAAATTTTCAAATGGCCGTCTCAATGCATTTTAGAACAGAGATCCTTCGCGTGACATCACAAGATATAGCTCGCTCTAAGCTGAGGCAACATTCGAATCAGGATTTTTCAAATGCTCGACCAACTGACATGACAGTATGTTTGCGGGGGGCTAACAGATATTCCTAAAACCTTTCATATACATATTAGCACTGATTTTACCCCCCAAATAACATAGTTACAAGGATTTAGTGGATTTGGGTTGCCAGGGCCTTTAATATTGTATTGGAGCCGCTAGCTATTTCTAGCCAATGCAAATATTAAAGGGGTGGATGGAGGCGGGAAAGAGCACAAATTGTTATTGTACGCGGATGATATTTTTATGCTGGTGAAACACCCACTGAATTCGACACCCCACTTAATGGACACAATAAAATCATATTCCAAATTATCAGGGTACAAGATTAATTGGTCAAAGTCGGAATCCATGCCTATTACGGGATTACTCAATTCAAATTTGATGACAAACTTTGGGTTTAAATGGGTACCAAAAGGGATGAAATATTTGGGAATAAAACTAAGCCAGGAGGTTGAAGAAATGCCGGCATTAAACTTTGAACCGGTACTACAAAAAATAAAAAATAATCTAGATAAATGGGGGGAAATTAATCTGACATTATGGGGTAAAGTTAATGTTATAAAAATGGTGATTTCACCACAATTCAATTATATTCTCATGATGGTACCAGTAACTACATCCCCTCAGATTTTCAAACGATATGATACAATAATTAAAGACTTCTTATGGGAAGGGAAAAGACCCAGAATTAAGTTTAGCAAAATGTGTTCACCTAGAGATAAAGGAGGACTGGGATTGCCAGACCCAAGATTATATTGCATCTCTTTCGAAATGGCCAAAATAACCAGACACTGTGTTATCCCATAATACATTAGAATGGGTTGCTATTGAAAATAAGCTGGCACTCCCTTTTTCACCTATAGATAGACTCTCCCAGTGTTCGCCTAATTTACCCAACCCTATCATGGCACACTCCAAAGAGATATGGACTAAAATACATAATATGTTTAAATTGTCACATTTTAAGCAATCCTACTCCTCCTTATGGTATAACTCCATGATTAAAATTGGAAAGACATCGGTATTTTGGAAGAAGTGGCATAGTAGTGGTATATGTTACATTGCTGATCTAGCCTATTTGAAGATGATGTGTTTATATCATACTCAGACTTAGTGAGAAAATATAAGCTAAAGGGAAAAGACCATTTTTGG
Source organism: Ammodytes marinus (assembly GCF_949987685.1). Taxonomy (NCBI): domain Eukaryota; kingdom Metazoa; phylum Chordata; class Actinopteri; order Uranoscopiformes; family Ammodytidae; genus Ammodytes; species Ammodytes marinus. The sequence goes on from NC_137220.1 coordinate 2,446,596, forward strand.
AAGTATCTTCAAATCAGGAGCTGTATTAGGCCTACCTCCAAGATTCAGTACAGAGATGGGAACCACATTATGGATTACTTCAAACTACCTGGGGAGTGCAAACAAGCTTCTTTATTTTACAGGAAAACCAACCAATTGCTTAGCTTTGACTGTCATAACCTAAAAGCAATATGGGAGAAAGATTTAGGATGTATAATGGAGGACAGTACATGGTTGAAAATTATATCTGACAATGGAAAGTACATAAGGGAAGCCAAAGGGAAATTTACCCAATATAAAATTATACACAGGTACTATTTTACACCACTAAGACTATATAGAATGGGAGTAATGAATAACAACTTATGTTAGAAATGTCAGAAAGAAGCAGGCACTTTATTACCTTCTAACCACTTTTGCCACTCAAAAATGGCAGCCTGAGCCCACTGCTTGTTAGATGATTTTCGCGATCTTTTTCGCGATCTTTTCAACTTCCGGTCGTAACAACATGGACATATACATCTCATAGAGCATAAGATTCTGAGCATTTCAAAAAAAAAAGTAAGTCTCTACCCCATTCCTGTGATGAGTTATGGTCGTTTAAAGAAACCACCGAAATTAGCTAAAACGGCTAAAGCTAGCTAATACTCCGCTAGCTAGCGTTAGCTCTATAGTGTTCTGTCTTTTTTCACCGCATCATGTCATCGGCACTCACCCAGACAGATCCGGAGCTTCTCCTCCTGAGATCCGAGCTCAAGTCAGTGGAGAGTCTCATTCACGATCTCCTCCAGCGGCAGTCCTTCCTGGTCTCCAAATTAGCTGTGCTTGAAAAAGCTCCTCTTTCAAGTTCTCAGGCACCGGTTAGCGGCGTTTCTACTGCTTCTGCTGCCCAGCCTCCCGACGCTGCATGGACGTCTGTTGTGAAGAAGGGCAGACGATCTTCTACACGATCTTCTCATCCTCTCCATCTCCTCCTCTGCTCTCGCTGGATCCTGTGTTGACGCGCAATCCATTTGCTCCGCTGGAGGTGCTATGTGGAGCTGCTGAACCTGCGGCTCGTGTTGCCGGCTCTCCATCTGCTTCGCCGGTCCAGACCTGCTCCAGGGTAACACGGGGACGTCGGGGTTCCACTTCCCAGTTTGGATGTCGAGATCGCCGCCGTTTACCAGCTCCATCCGGACGTGTGTTTCCCTGTGTGCACCCCTCCGTGCCTCCTCGAAGTGGTGCCCCCGATGTTGACATCCGCTGTACAGGTGAGGCTCTCTCTCGCGGCTGTGCCCTGCCCTCACCTCCTCCCCTCTCATCGAAGCTGTCTCTCTACTGTGGGAGCTGCTTGAATCGCCAACCTGAGATCCTCATCATCGGTGACTCTATTGTCAGATTTCTTTGTCTCCCTGGTGCTTTCACCTATTGCCTCTCTGGAGGAAAATCATCTGACATTATGGAGCTAACACCTGCCCTCGTTGCCCTCCACCCTACTGCCCACACAGTCATCCTGCATGTTGGAACTAATGACGTAATGAATAAACGGTCATACCAACTGTTTGACAATCTTCAGAGTCTGGCCCTCACCCTGGAGAGCCTGGGGAAATTCTGCATATTTTCCGGCCCCATTCCCACGTCATCCAAAAGCCCTGAGCGCTACAGCCGTCTTTTGGATTTCCATGAACGGCTGGAGTCCTGGTGCTCGGGCAACTCTCTGGGCTATATTAACAACTTTGACTCTTTCTCTAGACACACACTACTCAAATCTGACGGCCTCCATCCCAATGCCAAAGGTATTAAAGAACTTACTAATCACTACATTCATCACATCGCATCTTGGCATAATTCGGACTGATATTTACCACAGCACGACCCTACCAAATCATCCCCCATTAAAAAAGATCTCCCCAGGGATCCTGCTGAAATATCCCCCAATTTAACTCATAACGACACCTCAAATTGTCCTTCATTCATCCCAGACATCACTGACCCCCTTTGCTCTAAACTAAATTCCCCACAAATTCTTAAATCAAGAAAGGGCTTGGGTTTTCTTCATCTAAATATTATAAGTTTATTGCAGCATGATAAATTAGACCATGTAAAGATTTTAGTGTCCCAGGCAGATCCAGATGTCTTGATTCTGACTGAATCCTGGTTAAAGAAGAGTACAGATGACTCTATTGTGGCAATTAATGAATACAATTTATTCAGAATAGACAGAAACGCAAGGGGTGGGGGAGTGGCTGTCTATGTTAAATCCTGTTATTCTGTAACACTTTTACATGCTGTCTCTGTTCCAAATTGTTTTGAATTTATCGCGCTAGAATTATCTTTATCATCAAATGATTGTTTTGTTGTAATTGGTGTGTATAGGCCCCCTTCTGCTGTTACTAGCTCCTTAAACGATCTAGCACATATGCTCTCCAGTTATGTAAATAGAGAGGTAATTGTGATGGGTGATTTTAACGTTGATTGGCTTTCTGGTGCCTCTGAACCTTTCAAAGAAATCTGTAGCAACGTTAATCTTACACAATTAATAACTGAGTCCACAAGACCCAATCTAAAAAACCCAGCAAAATCAACTTTAATTGATTTAATCCTATCAAATAAAATAAATAAAATAGTCTCAGCTGGTGTTTTTGAGCTCGGGATTAGTGATCACTGCCCAGTGGCCTGTATCAGAAGTATTCATTTAAAAAGATCTCAACCTAAAATCATAATTAAGCGTAATTTTAAAGGTTTTAATGAGCAAGCCTTTTTAAGTGATCTCCGTCATAGTGACATTCAACTCACTACGGAAATTTCGGATGTTGAGTTAGCCTTAGACTATTTCATCAATACTTTCACCTCAATTATAAACAAACATGCGCCCCTTAAAAAGCATAGAGTAAAAAATAGATCAAACCCCTGGTTTACAAGTGAACTGTCTGATTTATTTTCTGAAAGAAATAAAGCATGGTCTGTAGCTAGACGCTCTGGAGATAATACCAATTGGACTATTTTTAGACAATTTAGGAATAAGTGCACAGCCATGGTCAGGAAAGCCAAATCCGAATATTACCTTGAATTAATCTCCGACTGCTACTCTAACCCTGCACTATTTTGGAAAGCTGTGAACTATAATAAAAACAATTCTAGCACAGTTCCCACTCAGATCAAATTAAATGGTCACACTCTCAATGATCAAAAAGAGATTGGCTTAGCTTTTAATAAACATTTTGTAGCTGCTGGTCAACTCTTTCAAAATGGAGGTTGTACACCTTCTACAACCAGTAGTAACGTACCGCCTGTCTCTCAAGCTCCTATTTTCAGCCTTGATCTTCTTCCCACAAGTGTTGTTGTAGATGCGCTCCTCGCCATCAACCCCAAGAAGTACATGTGAGAGGACAATTTGGACCCGTTTTCAATCAAGCTTTCGACACATATAATATCAAAACAAATAACCCATATTTTTAATCTTTCCATCTCCTCTGGAATAGTTCCTAAAATTTGGAAAAAAGCTCACGTAATTCCTTTACATAAAGGTGGTGACAAAAATAATCTTAATAACTACAGGCCAATTTCCAAACTCCCATGCCTGGCAAAAATTCTAGAATCACTTATTAATAATCAGTTAAAAACATTTCTAACTAGTGCTTCCATTTTGAGCCCATTCCAATCTGGTTTTAGGGCAGGCCACAGTACTGTCTCTGCTGTGACTTTGGTTGTAGACAACATTGTTGCAGCATTAGACAAGAAAAAGCACTGTGCAGCACTTTTTATTGATCTTTCAAAGGCCTTTGATACTGTTGACCACCATTTGCTTTTACAGAGGCTGCATAACATTGGCTTTGATCATTCTGCATGTAGCTGGTTTAGGGATTATCTCTCTGATAGACAGCAGTCAGTTAAACTCGGAAGATACCAATCTGAGTTTTTAACTGTTACAAATGGTGTCCCACAAGGCTCCATTTTAGGTCCAGTTCTTTTCACAATTTATATAAATAACATTGTTTCATCGCTAAAAAACTGTCACGCCCATCTATACGCTGACGACACAGTACTGTATTGCATTTCCGATTCGGTGCACCAATCTATTCAGAACCTACAAAGCTCTTTTAACACCCTGCAGGACTGTCTAGTGGACCTCAGGCTGGTTCTAAATACAGACAAAACCAAATATATGTGTTTCTCCAGAGCAAGAACTACAAATTTGAATGATTTTAATATTTTTACAAATAATGGATTTTTAATTGAAAGAGTCACAGAGTACAAATATCTTGGCATCTGGTTAGATGATAAACTCACTTTTAATTTTCATATAAAAAATCTTGTTCGTCGACTACGACAAAAAATTGGCTATTTTTATAGGAACAAAACCACCTTCCCTTTATTTAGTAGGAAAAGGATTATTGAGGCAGTTTTCATGTCTGTCCTTGATTACGGTGATGTGGTTTACCGGCATGCATCACATTCATGTCTTAAACTCCTGGACTCTGTTTTTCACTCTGCTTTAAGGTTCATCACAGGAGATGCTTATGACACACACCATTGTCTTTTATATGAAAAGGTTGGGTGGTCCTCCCTTAAAGAGAGACGTGACGCACATTGGCATGTTTTTATTTACAAAGCCTTGACCGGGAAGCTTCCTCGTTATTTAACTGAATTGCTGCAAATCTCAGATGGGCTTTATCAGACCCGCTCCACTGACATGCTTATGCTTTATGTCCCACAAGCCCGGTCTGAGCTAGGAAAGACAGCTTTTAGCTTCAGTGCCCCTGACTCCTGGAACAACCTACAGCAACAAATTAAACTAAATAACTTCATATCCTTTAACCAATTTAAACAAACTATTTTAAATCTGCCAAACTCTACCTGTAACTGTTTTAATTAGGCTATATTGTACTCTCACCCATTTAATTTTAATTGCTACCACTTAATTTCACCACTGTGTAAATGTTTCAATTGTTTTTCTCTTCACCTGTTGTTGTGTATTTGATGTATTTGCGTTGAATATTGTTAATGTATTGTTGTTTTTCCTTTGAATTTGTTTGAACTCGACGTCATTGAAAATGAGGGTCACCCCTCAATTGGTCTCTCGAGGATAAATAAAAGTTAAATGAAAATTACACTGTATTTGGCAATGCCCATGTATTCAGCCCTTTTGGAGGTTTGTTTTGGAGTAATTAGGAAAATGGGCCGGAAGAAAACTACCAGTATCTCCTAGACTTTGCCTGTTAGGTGACAGAAGTCAATTACATAACATGTCAAGTAAAGAGTTTTCTGTCATCATGGTCGGCATTACAGTGGCTGCAAGTACAATTCTTAAACACTGGAAAACAGTTACAACTCCAGGATTTAAAGAATGGGCTAACGCCATGATAAAAACAGCCTCATATGAACATATGCTTAATAAGCTGAATACTATAAACAAGGATAAAGCACCAGCATGGGAGAGTTTCTGGACATATATCACACTGACCGATAAACCTGTAACCTGAACAAAGTTGATGGAATGTAATGATGCTCTTGAATGTTGTATGGATCTAGTCACTCCAATATGAATGTGCCCCTAGTGCTGCTTTTGTTATCTCTTGATTTTACAGATACAAGTATTTATTTGTATTTCTATTTTTTACATGACAAAGATTATATTTGTACTGTAATAACAAATGTCTCTGTATGTGTAACTTTGTACTGTCATGCACCAAAGCGAAAATTCAATAAAAAAACTTGAATCACAAAAAAAAAAAAAAGCTAGACATACCAAAACTAGACAGCGCCTCCCGCGAGGCCTTAAACTCTGAACTGTCCCCTGCAGAAATCACGGACACTATCAAATTGCTGCATAACGGCAACAGCCCTGGGCCAGATGGCGTCGTAGTTGAATTTTATAAGAAGTTTGCTGACCAAGTAACCCCGATCCTGCATAGAATGTTCTCCCACTCAGCCGAAGCGAATAGGCTCCCACCAACACTGTATAACGCAAACATTTCTCTCTTGTTAAAACAAGACAGAGATGAAACTAACCCGTCCTCATATCGACCAATTTCCATGCTTAACTTGGATTTAAAAATGTTTACAAAAATTCTGGCAGATGGACTAAACAAATCTATAGAATCCATTATTCACACAGATCAGACCGGGTTCATCCCCAATAGGTTTTAATTTTTTAATGTTAGGAGAGTCCTAAATATTATGTATAACAAATTCGACAGCTCTTCCAAACAAGCAGTTCTGTGTCTGGACGCCGAAAAGGCTTTCGACCAGGTTGAATGGGGGTACTTGCTCAAGGTGATGGAGGAGTTCGGTCTTGGGGCCCCTTTAATTTCCTGGGTGCGTTTAATATATGCCCATCCCACCGCCTCCATTCTAACAAACCAGGAAAGATCCACACCCTTTGCCCTTCAGAGGGGCACGCGCCAGGGTTGCCCCCTCTCGCCGCTCCTCTTTGCGTTAGCCATCGAGCCCCTGGCTATTAGCATAAGAGGGCACACACTTATAAAGCCAATATCACTAGGTGGGATGGACCATAGGATCTCTCTGTATGCAGATGACATCGCCCTCTTTGTAGCTGACCCCGAGAATTCCATCCCCCACCTACTCCAGCTAATAAATTATTTTGGCGACGTCTCGGGTTACACCATAAATTGGCAAAAAAGTGAACTCTTGTCTTTAACAGCAGATCTGGACCCAACATTCCTAGCCAATACGCAGTTTAAAACAAATCTGGTCAGTATAAAGTACCTGGGCATTAAATTATCTAAAAACCCAAAGACACTTTTTAAGTAAAATTTTACGGAAAGATTGAACAAACTAAAGGAGAACATAGAGAAATGGAGAACACTACCGATCTCCCTTATTGGCCGTGTGAACGCAGTAAAGATGCTCCACCTGCCGAGATTCCTGTATCTATTTCAGAATGTGCCAATTTATATTCCTAAATCATACTTTAAGTCAATTGATTCTATTATAATGCCTTTCATTTGGGAATATAAAGCACATAGGATCTCAAAAGCCCATCTTCAGAAACCCAGGGAGCATGGCGGACTGGGGTTACCATGTTTTTTACATTATTACTGGGCTGCCAATGCTAGAGTGATGGTGTATTGGCAATTATATATGAAAAAGGCATTAGACCTGATCTGCCCCCCTGGTTGGCAATTGAAAAAAGCTTGGCCCCAAAAACTTCTCTCACTGCCCTCCTTTTCTCTTCTCCCAGACGGCCTGCCTCCTTTAGAGGAGACCACTTTACCTTGTCCAACGGTCAGAGAATTTGGAACCAAATTAGGAAGGCCTGTGAACTATCGAGCACGACCATACATGCCCCAATCTGGCAAAACCATGCCTTCCTCCCATCGTTCATAGACTCAGCATTCAGAGATTGGAGTCGGAAGGGAATAGTAACAGTTGAGGACCTTTATATAAATGGTCACTTTGCTTCATTTGATCAGCTAGTATCAAAGTTTTCACTGTCGAAAGCTCAATTCTTCAGGTATCTACAGTTAAGGAATTATGTCAGACAGAATATACCATCCTTTGAATCCCTGCCCGCAGATGACTCATTGTCCAAAATTTTACTGGGCTCACCAGAAGCTAAAAACCTGATTTCATCTTTAGTGGGAATATTTTTAGACCGGCAGGACAAATCTACTTTGAAAATAAAGCAAGCCTGGGAAAAAGACTTAAACATTGGAATAACTGACGATGTCTGGGAGGGAGCGCTAAAAAGCATAAAATCCTGCTCTATAAACTCGAGGCTTCAGTTAATTCAATTTAAGGTCACACTTAGATTGCACTATTCTAAGGTTAAACTGCATAACATTTTCCCAGATCTTTCGCCTTTATGTAACAGATGTAAGATTGCAGAGGGTGCACTTGCTCACCATTTTTGGGAATGCCCAAATCTTTACAACTTTTGGTGTCTTGTATTTCAATGGTATTCTAATGTTTTAAATGTGTCTTTAACTCCTGATCCGGAAACCGCCGTGTTCGGACATTCCACAGCCCTGGAAAAATTGGACCACAATGCACGCATAATCATGGTGTATGGCATAGTAATTGCCAAAAGATGTATCCTGAAGCTGTGGAAGTCCGACTTGGCCCCCCAATTTGAGACCTGGTTGAGGGAAATGGTGGGCATTCTACATGTGGAAAGGCTACGACATGAGCTGTCAGGCCACCCCCATAAATTCCCCGCTATATGGCGCCCAGTGCTGCGGCACTTAGGGAACCAAAAGGTGTAAGGTTTGCCCCAGTTTTGTTTTTGTTTTAGCTTTGTTTTGTTTCTTGTGTATTTATAGCTTATTTTCTTTTCTTCTCATTTTGTCTTGGTTATTTATTTCCCCTATTATTTCTGGATTCCTTGTCTGTTTATGTGAGGGAGGGGGGAGGGGAGAGGGGGTTGGGTGTTGTGTATGTATTGTATGTGTTTACTTATTCTGTTTTTTTTTGGTCCATATGTAAAAAAAAAAAACATAAATCCACTAAAATAAAAGTTAAAAAAAAAAAAAAAAAAAAAAGCTCAACCTTTCAGAAAGGTGGCTGGGACGTCAACGGCGTTTTTTTCAATGGGCGAGTCAGATAGTAGATCGCCGGGACTTGTCGCCTTGGTAACCAAAAAGACGGAAGAGAAACTGTTTTTTTCCGTCTCTGTTTACCCAAAACTGTACGAAATAGTGACTTAAAATGACCACAATAGAGGGAGGAGAGCCCGTTTGTGGGAGCAGATTAGCTATATTTCTATCTCCTACGCAGAGCCGGCCCAAGCCTTCATGGGGCCCTAAGCGGAATATGATTAGGGGGCCCCTCTCCAATTGTAGTGCTGCCCAAAGTATTGCCCTTTGTTATTTTTTATTCACACACCAGTGTTTTTCGCAAGTGCCTCAAATGTCCAGCCGGGTGAAAATATAAGATACTAGAGATCCGAATCCTCCTAGGGGGCATGAATCTGGTGCACTTTGAGAGGACAATTAAGAGGCTAAATCTGAGAAATCTTGTGCGAAAAAATTATTGGAGACACTGGGTCGGATTAATTAGAAGCTATTGAAGAAAGTCACATGGATTTTCCATAAAAATATTAATATAAAATAAAATATTATGCAGGGTCCTCTGGGTTGGGCTTGGTGCTCTTTTTCTTTTACGGGACATATTTCTCTGTATTATAATGAATCCATGTAAATGCAGTGAGAGGAACGAAGCAGAAGAACTCTGTTGTCCAGCTCTCTTTTTTTCACAGACGAGGTTGAAATAGGCTATAGACTATACACAGTGCATGGGCAACTGAGGGCAGCCCCATTTCCAAATATTTTTAAATAAACTCAATACACACTGTGCATGGATGTGAAAGTGACGTGATCAGTTAATTTCGGATTACTCCCCCCAGATGAACTGATTCAATTATTAGGCTATTAATTATCTAGACCAAAACATTGTATTCCTTTTTTGTATGATAACCTACATTTGCATAATATGATGTCAATATCAAACACACACACAAACAAAAAATATATATTTTTTTTTGGAGGGGCCCCAAGCAACCGCTTAGTTCGCTTATGCCTCGGGCCGGCTCTGAGTGGACAAGATGACGATCAGCTTTTTTTCTCCCCTGCTCACAGCGTTCTCTCTTCCAGCGCATAAAAAAAAAAGTCCCCCAAAAAATGCTCAGTGGAAACACTCCCGCGCGCACAGCCAGCGTTTAACGCCGGAAAAAGGTGTTAGGTTGACAAGGGGCCTTAAACATAAAAAAGAATATGCATTCAAATAAACAGTATTGCTTATTCTTGACATCTACCACTCTTATAATCCCCCCCCGCCCAAAAAAAAAAAAAAAAATCTAATTTGCAGTAAGTATTTTGCTTTTAAATCTGTAAAATAAAGATGAATATGGTTTGTATGGTGAGGACTGAAGTTGAAAAAGATAGTTATAAAAAAGAATTGGGGAAAAATAAATTCATGTTACGTATTTAATATTATATACATATCAATTCTAAAAGTACTCAAAATGGTCTTAGGAGGCAGTTTGAGTAAAATTAATATACAGTGGGTTTTAATATATGAACTGAGGTTAAAATTCATAAATTGGTCAGAAATCATTGTCATCATCAATTGGCCTTTGTCAAATATGAAGCCATTTGCATGAACACAGCCTCAACAGTTGTTTTTCATTTTCATTTCATTTTATCCACGGCTCTCGGCCACAGCACATGGCATGGAGCACAACAATCAAATCAAATCATAAAACAAAACAATGGTGCCCGGGAGGGGCAAAAACAAAAACACTACTTAAATAATGGTAGGACATATTTTAAAAAGGCACCTGTATTATCAATAACTTTTGGCTTGTCTGAACTCAAAATCAAAATCATTTTAAACATAGATGGGAAATTCACAAAATATTAAGTATAAATATAAGTAATTTTTTCGATAATACATAACATTAATATTCTTACACACAAACAATTATCATTACACAGGTTACAAATTCTCTGGCTTCTTTCAAGCCCTTTATATCTTCCAGTGACTTTCGGTATTCTGTTGTTGTTGATTCTAAAGTTACTTACAGGACTTTTGATTTTCATACATGAGATACTTTTCCAATCTAAACTCTTTTTTGAATAATACATACAGTAGGTGTCACAAGAGGTCATGTCTACTGTGAGCTCACTCTGCCACCTCTGGATAAATTGATCTTTCAGCCTATGTTCAACAGTTAATTTCAACCAGTTAATGTTGATACATTTTTGTGTGATCCAGATGTAGGACAACCCGCAGTATCTGCTTCACCTGTAAAACCCAGGGTGAAGCATATGCAATGCAAGCTGTGTAGATGATCGTACATAATTTTACTAAGTTTACATTCAAACAGTCTCCCCCAATATCAAATTTTTTTTTTTTAACTATAACACAAATTGGGTATCTCCCAAGTTCCCCATACACCATATGACTGCAGATGGTCCTTTTCACTTTTAAGATGTACTTTAGAAATTTGAGATGTAGTTTTTCTAACAGATGTAGTTTTTCAAACCCCCACACTTCACATGCATACAACATAACAGGAGTAACCAACTTGTCAAAAAGGTTCAGAGTGACATCTACAGAAAGCTGAAGTTTTCTACATTTAAGTAAAGCAAACATTGCGCGCAATGTCTGCGTACATCAGTGCCATAAGTTTTATATAATTGTCTAACTCTAGGTCACATGTAAAATGAAAAACCCAAATGTCCCTAAAACGGCTTAAGATGCACTGAAGGTTATTTATTATCATTGTGTATTATTAATGATTTTTTAGATCTTTTTTTTTAAAGATAGGGGTTAATAAAGTCAAATAATAAGGCAACAATCTGGGAGTGTGGTAAAAGCATTTTACTGCCCTTAACCAACGTTTCCTTAGTGACTGAGCTAAAACTATGAATTTACTTTATTGAACCAAATCACCTCAAAAAATTAGTTTGACTTAGATATAAGCTTGGCTCATTTGGTCAGTTAGCAAACATAATACAAACTTTTTCATAAAAGTTAACCTGTTGTCAAAGCAGATTTGAAAAGAGAAAAAAAATTGAAGTTTGAAGTTAAAGAAACTTTGTATGAACTTACCATTTTGGTGTTTTCTCTTCTGCCTGGTTAGTGTGGATGTGGCCGCCTCTATGGGAATCCTACCTCAGGATCAAAGCTTTATAATGTGAATGATGTAACCCAAATAGGTGTACCTATTACAAACCCCTCCCATTTGATAATTAAATTTATCTGTTTGGATCAACATGACATGGCAAATAATCAAATTTTCAGTTTCACTTTGAGTGGGATGGTATCTTGAATGTGAAAATAGAGTTGATGTTGCACTTATGCAAGTCATTTATTAACTTGGAACACGTAAAAAGTTTTAAGATCGTTAAAGATTTTTAAAATGCAGGCAGAGGCATGCATTATCCCACTAACTTATTCCTCTTCATTTGAATAGGGATTATTATACTCCTCTATATAGGGAGGCAGCATTTTACCTCAAACTGCTGCCTCTCACTCCCAAACCGTGTGTCTAACTGACAAAATTAAATTATCGTTAGAACAAGAAGAAGTTGATGAAGATGCAGTGTGGCAATTGTGTCTGTATTGTGAAACATTTCAAATTAAGGGCAGGATAAAAATGTAGGACTGTCTGCATTTCTCCAGAAATATAAAGTCTATGTTGACATGTTTACATGGTTGGACACCCTTCCGCTTAGAAGCTCACAGCTCCCAATTCTTAGGTCAGTTTGGTTCCATAGACACATGTATGCGACAGGCACAAGATAACTTACCTTTTGATAAACAATTACCCATGTGGAGATAAATTTGAGCGAGTGAGAGCGAGCTGAAAAGTGTGTGGTGTTTTTTTTCTCACAAATTCTACACCAACGGTTTGACCCTCCACTCTAGCTGTGAACATTCCCTTCCACTGCTTTCATTGTAAAATTTCAAAAGATACATTATACATGCTTTCAAACAAGGTTGAATAATTTTGAATGTTAAATAAAGTTTGTAGGATGAAGTATGAATGAGAAGAAAGGGTTTGAAATCATGTCAAAACACTTCGCTTTGCTCAGCGTTTTGACATTTGAGAGTATTTAAATGGAGAAAATGTTGAGGAAAATTTTGAATATCTTTGAAGTTATGAATGTGAAAAAAGAGAGTTGAACAATAGCTAGAATGTCCTCAAGGAGTTGAAGATGTTGAATAAATATATGTTTTGGAATAATATTCTTACATTTAAGTGAATATTGCTTTCAGATGTTTTATGCAGTTTTGCACACAGATGAATGTTATCTTGGTATTTAGAGAAGTGTAATTTTCTTTATTTTGTGAACATGACAATTGAACTGCACTGATGTGAATGTTTGTATGACTACAACAATTGTGTTTATATTTTCTAGTTTCACTGTGCTATATCGACAGCACTATGGTGCCAATGCTGATGATTCCTCCTATGATGTGCCGTGATGGAATGCAGCAGTACAAAGTTGCACCCGTCGGAGACTTTCTGTGATGTTTGATGTCTAGGGCTGTTACTGTCAACTTAATTAAAGAATGATGGCATCTGATTGATGAGACCGAGTCGTAAATCTATACACAACTTATATAACGAAGACGATTAAAACATTCCTGCTTCAAGGAAGTGGAGAGAGAAAAACAAACCTTGAGTTCCGACATTGTGGGAACAGCCTCAGATAAAGGTGTGGGTGTGTTTCCTGTCAGTGCACATAGCATTCACAGTTTTTTTCCGATTGCTTAACGACAGTGGGCACAACTGGAGCTACATGTGCAAACCTCTAACTACAGTCTGCACAGCAGCAGTTCATGTGGACCAAACTACAGTTTGGTTTTCATTGCTTGAACACAGTTTTTAAAACTCTTGTTCAAATGCTAACAAACTGCTGTCACAACTGTTAACCACACATTCAAAACAGAATGGATTTCAGCCTAGTGCATTTCAAACACTGCAGATTGCAATTTCAACTGAAACACTAAGAAGGTGTTTTGTTTTAGACTTGTAAGTGAACATATACATTCAAGCCCGAAAATATTCATTCCCTTGGCAAATTTTGACTTAAAGTTACTTTTATTCAACCAGCAAGTTTTTTTTGATTGGAAATGACACAGGCGTCTCCCCCTGTATGCAGTACATAGGGGAAAGTCAGAAATACTTTTTTTAAACGGACCAAAGAAGACAAGGGCAGGGAGAGTGGGAATTTAATGTTATCTTGGTATTTAGAGAAGTGTAATTTTCTTTATTTTGTGAACATGACAATTGAACTGCACTGATGTGAATGTTTGTATGACTACAACAATTGTGTTTATATTTTCTAGTTTCACTGTGCTATATCGACAGCACTATGGTGCCAATGCTGATGATTCCTCCTATGATGTGCCGTGATGGAATGCAGCAGTACAAAGTTGCACCCGTCAGAGACTCTCTGTGATGTTTGATGTCTAGGGCTGTTACTGTCAACTTAATTAAAGAATGATGGCATCTGATTGATGAGACCGAGTCGTAAATCTATACACAACTTATATAACGAAGATGATTAAAACATTCCTGCTTCAAGGAAGTGGAGAGAGAAAAACACAAACCTTGAGTTCCAACATTGTGGGAACAGCCTCAGATAAAGGTGTGGGTGTGTTTCCTGTCAGTGCACATAGCATTCACAGTTTTTTTCGATTACCAAACGAAAGTCGGCACAATTGGAGTCACATGTGCAAACCAACTACAGTTTGCAAAGCTGGTGCACAATAGTCTGTCATGGGGGGGAAGAACAAAAAATTAGAAAAAGAGGAAAAAAGGAAAAATTGAGGGACAATGAAGTGAGTTATTGTTCATTATTATACCTCAGAAGGTACAAAACAGTTGTCATATCACTTAATAATTCATAAAAATAAGACATTGACAAATTGTGAGTGGTATTAGAATTGTAGACCTATATTCTAAAATAAGACATAAGACAATTGTGTAGGAGTTAAATGAAGGATTCAAAGCCGATCACTTCATTTGGCTCCACACTTCTGTGGCCGTTTATTCACATCTCACAGACATTTCCCAGCACACATCATACAGCCACCTTTTAACTACACCTGGTGCCTCGCCCTGTTACCATACGCCCTCTTAAAGGGATCATCATCATCATCATCATCATCAACCTTTATTTAAACAGGCAAAAATTGCTTAGAAACAATGTCTTATTTAAGCAATGGCCTGGTAGGAGGTGAATGACCTCCTAGGGGAAAGGGGAGAGGGAGAGAACAAGACAACACTGTACTATAGCCAGTAAAATCACACATAGACAACAATAACATATTCAACATAGCAACAGAAGTTAGACAAACAGCAGTAACATACAGCATAGCAATAGATAATGTACTAGATCATGGTGAGCTTAGACTGAAGCAGCTACAGGTGTGCTTTACACATTGTGTTAGGGCCTGTTTGAAGAGTCTAACAGAGGTAAAGGATTGTAACTGTAGGGATTTTTTAAGTTGGTTCCAGCTGTCAGCGGCCGCAAACTGGAAGGAGGAACGGCCCAGGGAGGAGTATGCCCTAGGAGCATTTAACAGAATGAGGGGGGCAGAACGGGTGTTGTGTGTAGGGTGGAGGGTCGGGGCGCAGGTGAAGAAGCTGAGTTAGATAGGGAGGAGTGAGACCTAGAAGAGTTTTAAAAACCAGCATCAGCCAGTGGATGTTGCGCCTGATGTCCAGGGGTGGCCAGTTTACCAAGGTGTAGAGGTCACAGTGATGGGTCCTGTACGAGGCGTTAGTTGCAAAACGAATGGCCGAGTGATAGAGGACGTTAAGCCGCTCAAGTGCTCCTTTACGGGCGGACCTGTAGATGACAACGCTGTAATCGAATAGTGGAAGGACAGTCAGCTAAACCAGCTTACTGTCAAAAAAAGTAATTTGTGAATCTACATAAATATATTTTAGTGAAATACTACCATTAAGAGGGTGTTTACACTGGAAACCGCAATGGTGCATCCAGTCTATCATTCACATGACAACAGAAAATGCAGGCTTGACAACGCAAACATTTGAAACCACCTCCCAGGGTGGAATCTTTTGAAAACGCAACTGCAGTGGAACCATGTAATTGTGCCGTGGAACGTATTACAATTGGAAACGGTCTCTCTGGCGGGGCTCCACTTCACACATGCATAGTCTATTACATTTGCTGTCAAAATACCCATAAGCGAGTTATAAAGTTAGAAGACAACATGCACAGTGTCTCTAGGCACCATCACTGTGATCAGCCGAGAGTGTCGTGCAGCGCTCAAATATAACTCGCCAAATGCGGGTACATTTAGTCTAAGCGAGTAGGAAGTTATTGAGACCACCCACCACTTTGGCTGGGGAAAGATTTGTGCACTGTCGGTTTTTCTAGCAAAATAAACTTGTGTCACCACCATTAATGCCAGGGACGGCTTTCTACACTAAAATACACTATCTTTAGAGCAGTGCGCAGCAGTTAAAGGTTGAGTAAGAGAAATGGTCAGTTTAGCTAACTTCCCGTCACTGACTGCAGTTAGCAGTCCCCTCCCTCGTCCCTACGTCACCACATTAATGTACTGCGATCTTCAAGCAGCAAGTTATCTAGCATCATCAAGTAAGAGTGATAAAACATGATAAAAACCATCAAAACAGACATTGGGAAGGATTTTTACCTGCTCCGCCATTGTAGGCGCATAAACATTCACCCATCTGTCGCTCTGCGCGTGCACCGGCAATGAGACGGGTGCCGGTTTGTAGCGTTGTCTCTTCTGATTGGATATCAGTTTTGGGATCCCCGAAAAGTTTATTTGACGATTACATGCAGAGCGGGTGACTGAGAGATCGGCTTTATGAAACGCGCACATTATGTAAGTGATCACAGTATGAATAAAGAGCGATTTAACACGTATATTAACATAAATAAATCGCTTACTTCACCTTCAAGTTACTGTTAAGACAAACAGAGCATTAAGGCTGTGGTTTCACAATAAAAGCATTTCACTGGACAAACTTGAGTTGGCTTTGTAGTGAGAAATACTGCATATTGTATGTCTCCTGCATAATACTACACTGAAATGTTAGATTCCTCAAATGCTTATTCCACATACTTTCGGACAGGTTACACCTTTTCTATTGTCTATACGTCAGACCCCTCTGCTGTGATGATCAGACTGTCTGCCTCCCCCTTGCGTTTTCACCATGTAAAGTGCCCCTTAGAGTCTGCTTGAAAAGGAAAATTGTTAAACAATTGAACAGATATAAGTAATATTTACAATCAAAATCAAATCAAAATACAAGTAACAGGATACAAAGGAGAAAAAGAGACTCAGGTATTTAAATAAATAAGTAAAATAAATTAATACACATACTGTATAATAAATTATTACATAACGTGGCATTGACATAGGCCTACATATTATGACTATATGAAACAACAATAATTAGATGTTTTTCTTCTTTATTTATAGGCTAGATATTGGCCTATTTATTTATTATTTTTAACCCCATATTATATCAAACTGTAGATCAGGCAGTAGAAAAAATGCTGGTATTGATAAAAATTAATGAATAATGGTTGAACTAAATAAAATTCGAAAATGCTCAAGGCGTTCACATACTTTCAAGCAGCACTGTATCTCCTAATCCACTTGAGCCTGTTTCTCTGCTATTTTTTGCATTTTGGTCTATAACTCCGAGACCGAACATCCCACATTCAAATACTTTATATCCCCGGATTATGTGAGGTGAGAGGCACTTTGGTCGACGACGCTCTGTGCGTGGAAGACTGGGCCCTTATACCTGCTTGCAGTTCTAGTTATAAATATTTTCTTAACTATATGTCAGGGTGCCTGACAACTGGTTGAGGACTAACTGCTCATTTACCTGTACAGTGCATTGAAGGGGACTTTCCATGAAGTTAAAAACTAAACTAAAATACTTTTATTTACTGATTTATCATAAATGAAAAGAAAATGAAATCCATCTGACTGGTTTGGCAGAATGGGACGTCACATAACACATCGGTGCTTTTGGGCGTGAGACTGAAACAACACCTTCTTGTTAGAGGTAATAAATAACTTTCAACAAAGAAGCAGTCAAAACCCAGGTGAACAATGGAATGTTTGGTTCAGTTGTTGTGAAGAAGAATCCAGATAATTATACACCTGAATGTCCTTACAGAAAAACCACATGAATTTCTAATGTTTTTCCCACGATCGAATGTGATGGTTTCAGTTTTGGTAGCCTAAGATTTTATGAGTGTCCCACACCTGCAGGCCCGCCATCAAGGGGGGACAACCCGTACAGTTGTCCCGGGCCCTGGAGGGAGGGGGGCATGGCCCAGGCCTGCACACCTGCACCACTCCTGCATCAATGGAAATGGAATAAGGATATGTGTGTGGTGTAAAAAAAATCTGAATAAAAAGAAGGGCATTGTTTTGGTGGTCTGTAAACACACATACACAGTATAGAAGGATTGCTAAAAAGAATAGAATGGTAATCAAAAGATGTGTATGTATCAAATGTAATGTGTTTAAAACCAAGGGATGTTCTGAGTATGGTTGCTGTACCCCGTCCTTTTTTATCTGTCCTGGAGGAGTGTGCAAAATTGAAATTTGGTGGTGTGGTTTCAATGAGAGTGGCAGGTCCATCAGTGCTAAGCCATGTCTCAGTTAAAAACATACGGTCAATACTATTGTCTAAAATCAAGGGATATAGGGACCTGCCTCTGTAATGGTAATAATAATATTAATTAATTTTCCAAACATATGCCTGATTAATGTTACGTGATGTGTAGCGATGTGCTGTAATGTGTGATTGCTATCAACATTAAACATTTTACTATGTAGGAAGGCATTATTTAGCTCAAAATCTCTGTTATTGATGAGTCAGACCAGAGGGGTATACTACGAAGCAAACTCAACAGAGCCAGGCTCTCTTTTCTTGATCTGGTTCAACATAACACATACCCTCGCTCAGAGCTGACCGGTATCACGAAGGCAGTTATCAACCTCTTATGTTGAACGAGGGTTTCAGCTTCAGGCTCTGTGCGCGTCCCCATGAGAGGGGGCGTTTGACCCGTCATTTGACTCTGCTTCCGCACAGAATGGACTGATCGTGTGCCGCTAACTTTACACAAACGGACTGATTGCGAGCAGCTGAGAATTTTTATTTTTTTTAAAGTGCGTCGCTGACTTAACTCATGAGGAAGAGTTTGTCAGTCTGAATTATCACAAAACAGCAGAAAACAGAGAGCTGAAAAAAACCGCTTACTGCAAATAAGGAGAGAGTGGAATGCTGTCAGAAAATTGGGCTACTGAATTGATTCGTTTATTTTACAGATTGTTCTCGCAGTGCGTAACGTGACATTATAAAGCAATTAAAGGTTGAACTCGGATTTAAACACTACACCATTTAGCCTAATTGATAGTCCTACACTTAAGAATGTGATTTAAAGCCACACGAGTAACTTTGTCCGTTGGCAGCCCCTTTGGACAAAAGCGGTAGTATTTTTACAAAGCCAGCTGTAGTGAAGCTGTTTTCTAGCTTGTGCCGGGCATGCGAGATTCAAATGATCAGGAAGCAATATAGTGCATGTCCGTGTGTTGAAAGTGTGAGGGCACCGGACTCTTTTCGGCTCCGTGAGAGTGGTTAGTGACTATGGCTGTGTCAAAATATCGAAATATCGCGATACTTAGTTTTGCGATATCAGTATCGATTTTTATATCAAAAAATCGATTTTTTTTTATAAATTTTTTTTTCTTGCTTTTCAGGGCTTTATTGACAGAGCAGAGAGACATATATGAAATGGGGCAGAGAGGGAATGAAATGCAGAGAACTACCACGGGTCAGATTCAAACCCGTGGTAGTTTGAATCTGTGAGGCCTGAGCCTCTAGGATACTGACTATTGAAGTTAGATCAATTTTGTTTATAAGAATACTTAAGATTCACTGTGTCAGAAAAGCACACTGATGTGTTTTCATTTTCAGTGTGTCCTGTACAGTTAGTACAAGAGTGAATTGGATTTGTTATTTTGATGTTATGGCAGCTGCAGCAGTGTTTGATGATTTGCCAAAACCAAAAAAAAGGAAGAAAATAGTAAAGGAAGTCATGAATTAAATAGTTTTGACTTCATTTGTCTGTGCAATTATCAATATATTGTGCTGTTATGTTTGACAAGGCAACTTGTTTATGGAATATCGCAATATATCGTGATATATCGTATCGTGACCAGTGTATCGTGATACGTATCGTATCGCAAAGTCCTTGACGATACCCAGCCCTATTAGTGACACAGCATCAACTAATGCCAGTCAGTGCTACACTGTTGTGATACGTGAACATGATGCAACTTTTTACTTGTGCATATCTGGTGACATTTTTATTTATTTTTGTCATAAGTAAAAGTATGACATTTTTAATGAAACAGAATAGAGTGTGAATGCTCATCAGATTAAAGCTGACTATAGGAGGGGGGAGGACTATATGGCCATAGGAAGGAGTAGGGGGAGGGGGCTACTGGGGTCCCCCTGCAGCCAGAGCCGGCCCGAGGCATATGCGAACTAAGCGGTCGCTTTGGGCCCCCTACCGCTAGGGGTAGTCTGTGTGTTTGATATTACCATCATATTATGCAAATGTAAGTTATCATACAAAAAAAGAATATAATTTTTTGGTCTAGATAATTAATAGCCTAAAAATGTAATCAGTTCATCTGGGAGGTAATCCGAAATTATCTGATCATGTCACGTTCACATCCATGCACAGTGTGTATTGAGTTTATTTAAAAGCATTTGGAAATGGGGCTGCCCTCAGTTGCCCATGCACTGTGTATAGTCTATAGCCCAGGGGTGGCCAACCAGTCAGAGACTAAGAGCCACATTTTTCACTGTGTTACTGCAAAGAGCCACATCGTACACACGGGTACACATGAACATCCCCCCATCCCTTCCTCATACACGCACACACACACAGACACACACAGACCTCTGCTCAGTCAGATTTACTGTAAATGTCACAACCAAAATGATAATGCAGTAACGGCCTTAACTATGTTTCACCCGTTTCAGTTGAATTTTGTATTATTATTATTTTTTAAATAAATAATGCTTGTGCATGCTACCAGGCCCAGGGGCACAAGGGCTCAAGGGGGCCCTAAGCTAAGGTACTGATAACTTTACATGTCTTATAGTCAAAGAGCTCAGTCACTCATGTCAATAAAAGGTTCCAAAAAGGAATAGCCTAAATATAAGAAAATAAATCATCATGGGCCCCTCAACTAGGGGAGAAATACAAAAGCAATTGTAAAGCAACAGCATTATTAGCTCTGTCTTAGGGGCTTCATGAGGGGCCTCTAAGGCCCCCACACATACAGGAATAAACTTTCTATGTGTAAATTCTATACTGTTCATAAAAAGTAGCTATCCATCCTTTATCTGTTGAAATGGGTCTCTCCATCATATAACATGGGTCTGCAGACCAATCTACTGTGTTTGCAGTTGCAGAGTAAAGGATGCTGCCTGCTTAAGAAAAATCAGAAAAATAATGTTCCTTCTGCAGCTCAAGATTTGATTTAGCCTCTAAATTTTCCTCTCTAAGTGCATCAGATTGATGCATTTTACTTTAAAACAGTACACATTTTCTTCCAGTGTGCAATGCCCCCTGACCCCCCAACAAGGACCAGGGTCCCTCCCACAGTGTCCCAAAATCATCTGGGAAACACTGACTTTCTTAATATGTTTTTTGCCAATAATTGTATGTATCTGTGCGGAAAAGTCAGTGTAACTGACTGGATAGGTAGGAGTGGGGGGCCCTTTGAGAGTCTTGGTCCAGGGGCCTATTATCTCATAATCCGTCGAAGAACCAACTGGATTCCACAATCTTTTTAATTTTCGCATTATTTATTTAAAAAAAAAAAAAAAAAAAAAAAAAAAAAAAAACGGGGGGCCCCACACTAGGACTTGAAACGGGCCCCCAGATCGTTAAGGCCGCCCCTGTGATAATGACAGAACTGGACTCCTACAGTACTAAGACGACAGGCCAGTCATTTTCAACAATGAACATTGTGTGCACTGCCTCACACACAAACTCTCAGTTCAACCA
Organism: Ammodytes marinus; assembly: GCF_949987685.1. Classification (NCBI taxonomy): domain Eukaryota; kingdom Metazoa; phylum Chordata; class Actinopteri; order Uranoscopiformes; family Ammodytidae; genus Ammodytes; species Ammodytes marinus. The sequence goes on from NC_137220.1 coordinate 2,468,150, forward strand.
AGTCCACAAACAAAAATATAACAATTTACAATAGCGTTTTTCTCTTACTATGCATGTTGCTTAGTGGGACTTACTTTTAGCATGGAGTGAGCTGAAGTGGCGCTGAAGATTTGAAGCCTTGAAATGCGCTAATGACGCCTGGCATATAAGGCAGAATGGCTTGGTATAACGTTCAACAAAAAATATAAACTCTCCCACTCTGTTTCGGAGCGAACTTGACACAAATTGTTTACTCACGGAAAACCTCCCTCCAAGCTGAGCGGGCAGTTTTAGGTTGCGTCCACACCAAACGTTTGCGAACGTTATGTTGCGTCCTCAATTAAACATTTGCAACAGGCATACACATACACATTAACAAAATAAAAAATTAAATAATAAACAACATGTAAGACGAACGTAAGAGCCGCATGAAACGTTTGCGAACATGCACACACATAGGCCCACACAAAAAAAAAGTATAGAAAAAAAAAATTATAATCACAAAATTTGATATGAACTGAAGAGCCGCACGAAGCAAGGCAAAGAGCCGCATGCGGCTCGCGAGCCGCAGGTTGGCCACCCCTGCTATAGCCTATAGACTATAGCCTATAGTCTATCTCTTTTAGCGATTTCCGGGGCGCTCCGCAGCGTGCGACCCAGCAGTCTACCCAGTCTCGTAGTAATTTTTAAACTTTGCTTTTACTTTGTACTCTTTGAGTGTTTCTTTTGTGTGTGGATGCGAAAACTGTCAGTGATTCAACCATGCTAACTACGGGAGCACTCCTGGAACTCTTTGTGATCATTATCGCGGTAACTCTTCTATCGGGATCCACCTGTTGTGAGGCGAGTGGACGCGGAGCTCCGGGAAGAGCTCTCAGCAGAGAGTTTCTCCTCTCACTACGGACCTCAACAGCCGGCGCGATTCCAGATAACATCCCGGGTGAGCTGTACAAGCCGGCCCAAAAGCTTCGGAAAAGGGGAAGGAGAGGTGGCCTACGACGGAGAATAAAAAAACTTCGGCTGGATGATCGCCGCAAGTTACCACCGCTCCCTACCATACTGCTCTCAAACGCACAATCCATCCGCAACAAAATAGACGAACTGGAATCATGGGCCAAGTTCGAACGGGATATCTGAGAATTGTGTTTACTTGCTTTCACAGAAACATGGCTCAACAATTCAGACCGGGACGAGGACTTGACATTAACTGGGTTTGGAAGCCCAATTCGTCTAGACAGGTCACCGGAAATAACTGGGAAAAGCTGTGGAGGAGGAGTGTGTTTATACATCAACAAGAGGTACTGTAACACCGTTAAAATAAGGGAGAGGATATGTACCGCTGATGTAGAATTGCTTTCGATCTCACTCCGCCCATTCTACCTCCCTCGGGAGTTTCAACAACTATTCTACACGATTGTTTACATTCACCCGCGAGCCAACGCGTCAGCTGCTGCCCAGCTGATCGCTCTACACAGCACACAAACTGGACAAAATTTGCCCCGACGCACCCAAATTAATTCTGGGGGATTTTAATAAATGTGACTTGGGTAAAACTTTGAGAACATACGAACAATATGTAACTTGCAGCACAACACAGAAAAATACCACCATTGACAGAGCCGGCCCGAGGCATAAGCGAACTAAGCGGCCGCTTAGGGCCCCCGAATGCCTGGGGGGCCCCCTCCAAAAAAAAAAAAAAAAAAAAAAGTTTTTTTTTTTTTTTTTTTTTTTAGTTTGTGTGTTTGATATTAACATCATATTATGCAAATGTGAGTTATACAAAAAAAGAAATACAATGTTTTGGTCTAGATAATTAATAGCCTAAAAATGTAATCAGTTCATCTGGGAGGAAATCCGAAATTATCTGATCATGTCACGTTCACATCCATGCACAGTGTGTATTGAGTTTATTTAAAAACAATTGGAAATGGGGCTGCCCTCAGTTGCCCATGTACTGTGTATAGTCTATAGCCTATTTCAGCCTCGTCTGTGGAAAAAAAGATACAGTAGCTGGACAACAGAGTTCTTCTGCTTAGTTCCTCACACTGCATTTAAATTCACTATGTTACAGAGAAATATGTCCCGTAAAAGAAAAAGAGCTCCAAGCCCAACCCAGAGGACCCTCCATAATATTTTATTTTATATTAATATTTTTATGGAAAATCCATGTGTCGTTCTTCAATAGCTTCTAATTCATCCGACCCAGTGTCTCCAAATAATTTGTTCACATAAAATTCCTCAGATTTAGCCTCTTAATTTTCCTCAAAGTGCACCAGATTCATGCATTTCACTTTATAAAGGTTAAAAAAATCTCCCGGGGGAGCATACCCCCGGACCCCCCTAGGAGTGTCTGAATCTCGGCTGTATAATATTTTCACACAGCCGCACAGTGGAGGCACTAGCGGAAAACACTGGGTGTGTGAATGATATTTAACAAAGATCTATAGTTTCAGCAGCGCTAACATTGGAGAGGGGCCCCCTAATCATATTTCGCTTAGGGCCCCCTGAAGGCTTGGGCCGGCTCTGACCATTGATCTCTGCTATGGTTCAATAGGTGGAGCTTATCGTTCCATACCCATGCCTGCCCTAGGGGCCTCTTATCACAACAGTGTTTACCTCATGCCAGTGTATAAACCGTCCTTCAGACACTTAGAACACAAGGAGAGAACGGTGAAAATGTGGTCTGAGGATAGTATCTCTTCTCTCCAAGCGTGTTTTGAGTGTACTGACTGGGACTGTTTTCAGGATAGCACAGATAATATTGATGAATTAGTAGACACTGTTTCATCATACATTACATTCTGTGTCGACTCAGTCATCCCAACCAGGAGCTCTGTCCATTACCCAAATAACAAACCATGGGTTACTAAAGAACTTAAATCCGTGATAAATAAGAAAAAGAGGACATTTTACACTGGGGACTTATGGGAGAAAAAAGCTGTCTCCAAGGAAGTGAAAAAGGAGATTAGGAAGGCCAAAATGAAATATAGAGAGAAGGTTGAAAAACTGTATAGTGGGGGCGATCTCAGAGCTGCTTGGAAGGGAATTAAGTCAATGGCATCCATAAATCAGAATTCTTGTGAATCCAGGCAGCTGATAACTGTTAAAGGTGTTGATTTCTCTGATTTGCCAAATGTTTTTAATGTGTTATACTCACGTTTTGAATCATCTGATTTCTCTGAGAATATTTCTATGTTGAGGGAATCTCTTGTCCCTCACAATGTCATTGTGATAGCCCAGGAACTAGTAACAACTCTGTTAAGGAAAGTGAATATTAGCAAAGCTGCTGGCCCTGATGCTGTTTGTGGACGCACGCTGCATTACTGTGCTGACCAGCTTAGTGTGGTATTCACTTCACTTTTTAATATGTGTGCTAAGATAGGCCAGATACCTCAGATATGTCAAAGGTCCACTATCATTCCAGTAGCAAAATCAAAAAATCAGAAAGAGCTAAAAGATTTCAGACCTGTAGCACTAACATCCTTGATAATGAAAATTTTTGAGAAAATGATTAAGAATGAAATCATGTCTCTGGTTAGTGGAAAACTTGACCCATTATAGTTTGCTTTTCAAACTGGAAAAAGTGTAGATGATGCAAAGCTCTTTATTTTAGATACAATGTATAAACATTTAGAAAAGCCTGGATCTCATGTTAGACTGTTATTTGCAGACTTTTCTTCTGCTTTTAATAAGATGCAGCCGCATATTTTAATTGAGAGACTAGCTGCAGAGTTTGAGTTACCCCATCAGATTCTGCTGTTGCTTTTAAATTTCTTAACAGACAGAACTCAGAGGGTCTCTGTAAATGGGCACTTGTCCCAGGCCATTATTTCCAATACTGGTTCACCCCAAGGGTGTGTACTGTCACCCCTGTTGTTCATTATGTACACAGATAGCTGTCGGTCCTCTCAACCGGGAAGTTATCTAGCTAAATTCTCAGATGACACTGCGTTGCTGTCTCTTTTCCAAGGTCCACACTGCAACCATGAGAACTTTTTATCAGTCTTTCATTGAGAGTCTTTTAACTTTTTCATTTACATGCTGGTTTAACTGTCTGTCAGTGAAGGACCAGAAAAGTTTAAATAACATTGTAAAGATCTGTTCAAAGATCACTGGAATCCAGCTGAAGAGCATACGTTTATTGTGGAACAAACATGCCGTCCAGAAAGCCAAATGCATTATGAGTCAGCCTGACCATGTCCTCAGTGAGGAATTCACACTATTGCCCTCCGGGCGGCGCTATCTTTCAATCAGGGCAAGAACGGTGAGGTACTCACACTCATTTATTCCTGCAGCCATCAGGTTACTGAATGATCACAAGGGTCAGGAGTAGGTGGAGAGCACCAGTGTAGCTGGGTGGTTGTTCTGACAGGTTGAGTTGAAATGAATGTGAGTTGAATTTGTGTGTTGGACTGCTGTTTGTCTATTTATGTTATTTTCTACCTCATACTGCTTTTTATAGTATTTATTCAAATGATTTTTTACTGCGAACTGGAACTGTAAACTAAATTGCCCTTCTTGGGATAAATAAAGCTTTTTCCGATTCTGATTCTGATTCTATTTCAGCCTCGTCTGTGGAAAAAAAGATACAGTAGCTGGACAACAGAGTTCTTCTGCTTCGTTCCTCTCACTGCATTTAAATGCATTCGTTATATTACAGAGAAATATGTCCAATAAAAGAAAAAGAGCTCCGAGCCCAACCCAGAGGACCCTCCATAATTTTTTATTTTATATTAATATTTTTTATGGAAAATCCATGTGTCCTTCTTCAATAGCTTCTAATTCATCTGACCCAGTGTCTCCAAATTATTTGTTCACACAAAATTTCTCAGATTTTGCCTCTTAATTTTCCTCTCAAAGTGCACCAGATTCATGCATTTCACCTTAAAAAGGTTAAAAAAAACTCACGGGGGGGCATACCCCCGGACCCCCCTAGGAGGGTCTGAATCTCGGCTGTCTAATATTTTCACACAGCTGCACAGTGGAGGCACTACTGGAAAACACTGGGTGTGTGAATGATATTTAACAAAGATCTATATTTTCAGCAGCGCTAACATTGGAGAGGGGCCCCCTAATCATATTTCGCTTAGGGCCCCATGAAGGCTTGGGCTGGCTCTGCGTGCAGCTGTTCCTTTTTCACTCCTCCCTCTCCCAAGTCTGATTGGTTCTCAGTTCACTATACAACAGCACGTTTGGAGCAGAACTATATACTGTATAGTTTGTCACGGTCTGTTCCAGCACATTCTATCTGTCCCTTCAACCATGGAGGCAGAAGAAAAACTTAGAAAACTTTGTGAGTCCAAAATACTCTGAAAGATTTTGGACTTTGAAGCACTTAGAGGCAGAGTCTTTTAAAACACTTCTTTAAAACTCTTGACACAGATGACTTGGTAAAATTCTTAAACTTTAGAGTTGGAATGAAAGAATAGGAAATCTCCTAGGATGGTGAATGGAATTAACGGAATATCGGTAGTCCAAAGTGGCTCCTCTGTTTGGCAATATCCCTTAAATCCTTACCATTTTTAAGATTTCAGGGAATTTAGATCAGGGATAGGCACCAGATTAAATTGGAGAGCATGCAAATAACTCTGATAATCTTGTGCTTTGGCAAATTGGGGAAATTGACCAAGTAAACATCTATTAGGGGAAAAAGAACTTTAGCATTAGCATAGATAGTAAATTATATGGATTTATACCATAGTCTGTGTGAATACTCCATTCTGATTGGCTGGAGTACATTCCATGGGTGTGGATTAACCTCTGATGTATGGACACCTAGATGGAACTGTTACAGTTCAAAGTAAACTGCTTATCAGTTTAAACTGTTTGATCTGTTCCAAAAAGAATGTGCTACATATTAAGTAACCATAGCAACACAACATTGACAAATCTTCCGGGTAACATTAATTAGTATACATATTTATTTGAAAGAAGAAAAATGAGCGATTTTGTGAACATTTCATTCAATCTATTTGGGGAATATAACAACTTCGATGACTGGGATGCTTCTGAGGAGGAGGAAGAAAAGAGGAGAAGGGATAAAAGGCACAAAGTGTTAACAGCGGAGGAGTTAGATAATCTGGAAGAAGAAAAGGATGAAATCAATACCAAGAAAAACACAAAATGGGCTGTCAAAACCCTGCGAGGCTTCCTGGCAGACAAAAAAAAGGAGTCGGGCTTTGAAGACTTCCCCCCCGAGCTTCTAAATTAAACTCTCCGGGAGTTTTATGCTTCGGTTCAGTCCACAAAGGGGGAGTATAGCGTTGCCAGCCTGCGGAGCCTGCGCGCTGGCATAAACCGCTACCTAACTGGTGTTAATATTTTGAAGGACGTAGCATTCAACTCCAGTAACTCAATATTTAAAGCAATCATGAAACGGTAAAGAAAAACCTGCAAAGATACCAACCTCCACCACCCGAGGATATCGGAGTCTGACCTGTCCATCATTAAAACATCCACAGCGCTGTCTCCACACTCCTCATGGGCTCGTCAGAAAAGTCTGGTTTGACTTACAATTGTGCTTCGCACGTCGAGGTAGGGAGGGGAACCGGGAGCTGCAGAGGAAGTCATTTCTCCTCCAGAGAGATGAGAACGGGGTAGAATATGTGAGCCTGGCATATAACCCGGACACTAAGAACTCCAAAGACCCGCATGACCCCAACAAAGAAAATCTACGGGGGTTCATGTTTGCCAGGCCGGGTGATAAATTATGTCCCGTGGAAAGCTTTAAAAAATATATATCAAAATGTCCCCAAGACGCGCAGTCTTTTTACTTACACCCCAAAACTTCCGGCTTGTCGAGGGTGAACAGCTATTTACTGAGAGCAGCGGAGAATTCAGATTCTGAAAATCTCTGATAATCTCTGGAGATGTCCAAAAAAGGAAAAAATACTGATAAGGAAGAGGACCAAGGCTTTGCCAAAGAAATGAAAAAACAGTTTGCAGACTTGAGGAAAGGAATGTTGGCAGAGTTGAAGAGAGAAATAAAAAGTGAGAGGGAGAATGAGCGAGCACTGCGGAAGGCTGAGCTGGCTGGAATTATTGAAGATTGGATGGGGCGTTTTGATGTTAAAATCAAAGAGAAAATTGCTGCTGGTCTGAAGCCACTGATGATCGAATTGAAGGAACTTCATGCCGTCAATGTGAAGAAAGATCAGCTCTTGAAAGAGCTTGGAGATAAAATTGATGAACAGGATCAACAAGCAAAAAACAGAGATGTGATACTGACTGGTATGGTTATTAAACCAAGGTCGTATGCAACTGCCGTGAGCGGAGATGAAGAGGGCGATACAGGGAATGTGTCGGTGGAAAACCAGGTTGAAATGTTCCTGAGAAGCAAAGGCATTAGTCTGGATCTGGAGAACGTGGATTCCTGTTTTCTTCTCCCGAAGGGAAAATTCGCCAAAAAGCGTGCTGTCATCCTGAAATTCGTGAGTAGAAAGCATAAGGTAAATCTGCTCAGTCAAGGCAAGAAGCTTAAAGGTGAACAAATTGGAATGAGCGAAAATCTAACCAAGAGAAACGCTTATCTGGCCTATCAAGCAAGAGGGTTAAAAAAATGTGGACAGGTCCAACAAACTTGGACGAATCTTCATCAAAATGAATGGAGCTACACCCGAAGAAGCTAAAATTGTGCAAATCAGAACCGAGGAAGATCTGGTTCAATTCCGGAGGGAAGAGGACCTGAACGACTCAAGCAGCGAGGATGAGTAACACAACTGATTGGATAAATGATCATGAAAGGCTGGAGTTATTAGCTAATCATTATGTGGAACCCACATTTTCGGACCCAAATGAAATAATTGACCCAGACAATCATTTCTACAATATCGGGAAAAGAGACTGTCATTACCATACTGAGGATCAATTCATAAGACGCTTTCATTCAAATGGGAAATTGTCCATCATTCATTTTAATAGCAGAAGTCTCTACACAAATTTTTCACAGATTAAAGCTCCCATATTATACACTTTTCGGTACTATTATACACCATATTATATGGTCTTAGTGGTCACTAATACGTTTTTCTTTAATTGTTTGCTGAAAAAAACTTTCAGATAATTTATTGTACTATGCTGATGTTCAGCTAATCTCACAATGGCCTATTTTTTAAAAAGAGCTGCAGCTCCCCTCGTAAATATACAATCTTTGCGCTGCCCCCGCCCCCTGTCCGGAAGCGAAGCCAGATACGCCTCGCCCTCTGTCTGTCAGGGCCGTGGACCAATAAGAAATAGGGGTGTGGGCTGCACAGTGGAAGCTTCTGGCTTTCCAGTTTGTGAGGTCAGAAAAGGGGAAAATTCTGACTGGAGTATATTGGGTGGGGGAGGGGTGGTGGTTTCAGAAAGGGGGATTGTGAGAAAAGGAGAGTGTTATTTTTTTAAATATTTTGGCAGTCTCTAGACACACTTTGGACCCATGGATATGTTAGAACACATTTAAAAAGTGCATTTAGCATAATATGTGACCTTTAAGGAATATCTACAGAAATTCTCCAACCCGTTTAACATCATTGCCGTATCAGAAACATGGATTAATGAAGGCAAAGGCATGGACTTCCAATTAAAGGGATATAAACTGGTTTGTGTCAACAGAATGAACAAGAGAGGGGGAGGAGTGGCCCTTTTTGTGGATGAAAATATAAGGTTTGAAATCGTAAATAGCATGTGCACTGCAATTGATAACCTATTGGAATGTGTGACTATTGAAATCCAAATGAAAGATAAATGTTTAATTATCAGCTGTGTGTACAGAACACCCGATTCAAAAATGGAAGACTTTATAGAATACGTGGGAGAATTATTTTCTAAGTCAAATCAAAAGAAGATATTTATCTGTGGGGATACAAACATTGATTTACTAAATACTACTAATTCACTGACTGAAGAATTTGTAAATACATTGCATGTTATGGGTATTCAGCCCTTAATTACAAGGCCAAGCAGGATTAAAATAAATAGTGCCACGTTAATAGACAACATATTTACGAATGTTATGGGGGATGAAATAGAAAGTGAACTCCTGATTAATGACATAAGCAACCATTTACCTGTATTTGCTATATACGATTGGAAACAAAAGTTGCAGCAGAGAACAAACAAAGATATATTTGTAAGGTTGGAAACTGATGAGAGGATAGAAGCACTGAAAAATTACTTATTGACGCAAAATTGGGACTCTGTATACAAGGAGAAGGATGTTAATGCAAGTTTCGATTTATTCCTGCAGATATTTCAAAGGCTGTATGAAAAAAATTGTCCACTAAAAAAAAGGGCCTTAAAGCAAATACATGATAAACAGTGGCTAACTAAATCCTTGATAAATGCTTGCAAAAAGAAAAATACATTGTACAAAACATTCATAAAAGCAAGGACACCAAAGGCGGAGTTAAAATATAAAATCTATCGTAACAAGCTAAATAGCATTCTCAGAGACTGTAAAAAGAAATATTATGGTAAGTTGTTAGAAACAAATGCAAATCAACCCAAAAAAGTGTGGGACATAGTAAATACAGTGTTAAGAAATGACAGCAGAATACATAATTATCCTCAGTATTTCCATGAAAATAACGTTAAGTTTGAATGCATGAACACTGCGGTAAATAAACTAAATAAATTTTTTGTTAATATTGGACCTAATTTAGCAAAAGGGATCTGTGGGAGTTTAGGGGAGTCTAGCGAAAATGAAGCGTCTCTTCAACAGTCCATGTTTTTGAAGCCAGTCGAGGCCAACGAGATAAGGGAGATATTGCTCGGAATGAAAACAAAAACCTCTAGAGACGCTCTTGGGTTTCAAATGAAAGTAATCAAATCAGTGCAAGAAAGTATTATTAAACCCCTAACACACCTCTTTAATCTATCTTTTCAAACAGGAATTTTTCCTTCTAACATGAAAGTAGCTAAGGTTATACCATTACATAAGAATGGTGATGAACATTCATTTACTAATTATAGACCAGTCTCACTTTTAACACAATTTTCTAAAATTCTGGAAAAGTTATTCAGCAATAGACTTGATGAATTCATTACTAAACATCAACTTCTGTATGACAGTCAATTCGGCTTTAGAAAGAATCATTCCACCGCACTGGCCTTGGCTGAATCGGTAGAAATTATTAGTAATGCTATTGATCACAAATTGTACTCTATAGGAATTTTCTTAGACCTCAAAAAAGCATTCGACACTATTAATCATGACATCCTTCTTAATAAACTGGAGAATTATGGCATTCGAGGTTTGGCACATGACTGGGTCAGAAGTTATTTACATGACAGGAAACAATTTGTGAAATTAGGGGAGTTCACATCGACATGCTTAGATATTGTTTGTGGGGTCCCTCAGGGGTCAATCTTGGGGCCGAAATTATTCCTGCTTTATATAAATGATATACTGTATGTAAAGTGTCGAAATTCTTAAGGTTAATTTTATTTGCTGACGACACAAACATCTTCTATTCGGGGAAAGATCTGAATAATATGGTTGAGATCGTAAACATTGAATTGACTAAGTTACATGGGTGGTTAAACCGAAATAAGTTATCACTAAATTTAGAAAAAACTAAATTCATGATGTTTGGCAGGAGAGCATCAGATGTCGCTGTAAAAATCAAGGTAAATGGGATTGAAATTCAAAGGGTCAAGCAACACAAAGTCCTAGGGGTAATAATTGACGATAAATTAAGCTGGAAACCACAAGTTAGCCATCTCAGGGGCAAAATAGCCAGGAGTATTTCTATACTTTGGAAAGCACAACAATGTTTCAATCAAACGGCCTTACTTGTATTATACTGGAGTTTAGTTTCCCCACATCTGCATTACTGTGCTGACATATGGGGAAACACTTACAAAGGTACATTGCACCCGTTGGAGATTCTTCAAAAGAAAGCAGTACGAATTATTTACCAAGCCAATTACAGGGCACACACAAATAACTTTTTTATTGAAGGTAGAATTCTCAAATTACGTGATGTGGTAAATTACCACACAGTACAAATTATTTACAAGGCTTCAAAAAAAAGCCTTCCTAACAGTTTACAAGTAATGTTTGAAGACAGAGAAGTTTCGCACGATTTAAGAAGAAAAGGTAAATTCACTGAGAAAAATATACGGACCACACTTAAATCCTTTTCGATTTCTGTAAATGGTATTAAGCTGTGGAATGGACTTGATGAAGTTGTCACAGGGAGTTGCAGTTTGCGCAATTTCAAAGCAAATTATGTTTCAAAAATTATTGAAAATTACAGACAAATAACCTGAGTACAATGTCAATGTCACTTTCATAACAATATTGTAACGAATAATACAGGCCAGCAGACAGACCTGTTTTTGAATACTTTTGCAGAAGTGTTTAGACTACCAGTTAAGAAATGGAACAGGCCAAATACAAGGCCACTTCACACTTTATACACTTGGCATTGTCACAGAAAAACTGAACTGTGCTGAACTGATCTTAAAAGCTGAAGCAATTAGATTAAAATTGACTGTGTATTGGACTGCAGATTCTTAAAAAAAAAAAAAAATTATATGTGTGTATATATATATATATAGCTATATATATATATATAAACAAAATGTTTTTGTTTGTTTTATTTTTATTTTCTGTAACAGTAACTGTGTATCTGAATCCGAATTTGATGAAAATGGGGGCGGGACCTGATAAGCCTTTGGCTTCTTCCGTCTCCCTTCGGACAACACAAAGTATGATGTATGAATATTTGCAAGAGAAAATTGTGAATTGTGTGGAATTGTCCGAAAGAATAATAATAAATAAATAAATAAATCCAGGGTCGGGTGATGTCTGGTATAGCCGGGAGCCGATGGGGGTCCACTACCTCGGCAACATCTTGAAAAAGATTAGTGAAGAGGTGATTATTTTTTATGCCTTTATTTTAATGCATAGGCCTATATCCTTATTATCTAAATGTAGCCACATTCATATTTTTCTTACCATTACGTTTCAGGCGGGTCTATCAAGGATATACACTAATCACAGCCTGAGAAGCACCGCCATAGGTCGGCTCCCTGATGCCGGCTTGGAAAGCCGACAAATAATGTCGGTGACGGCGCAGCTACTGGGCTCCATCACTGACTGACAGGCGGGAATGGAGCAACATGTTGTCGTCCGGCGCGGGTATCAATGTGCCATCCAGCAGTGCCCATCAGCCAGTCGGACAACTTCCTCCCAAGGCCGCGGTGGATTTTCCAATGCTTTCAAATTTTACCATTAATGGAAATGTGGAATTTAATTTTAAATAAAAATAGCCTACTCCTGAACAGTGCTGCTGCCGTTGTCTTTCTTTTGTCTGCAAAACATGTCAGTTAAATGATAGTAGTAAAATAAAGTGGAAGAACTAAATGTCCGCAGACTAATCTGTAAATTATTTACAAGTGGAAAAAACTAACATATTCCTTGCAATAAAATTAGGCTATAATAACAGTTTTGTGCAATAACATCTGAAAATCACGGGATGGCTCTCGTAACACACGACCAGCGCCTATCAGTCACTGTTCAGCCCTGTCACGTAACGTCAGGAAATCCGACTTCCCAGTACAATTTGAACGCACCATTACAGCCAAATTATGTAGTTGCCAGGTTGTATCCTTGGTTGATCCTATTGACTGGAGTACTGACCTACGTTTTCATTACATAAGAACCTTATGGGTTTGCAATGGGTATTCCAGTTATTATACGAGGTCTCGGGCGTTGCTGTGGAAACAAGTTGTTATTCGTTCGAAACAAATCTAGTTTCGTTCAAAAAAAATCTAATTTGATCGCCAAAAGGCATGAAAATATAACTGATTGGTCTAATTATTATTTTTATTAGTAGGAGACTATGGTATAAGCGGGTTACTGCCCTTCGAGGTGTCCATGTATCAGGAGTTAATGGACACCGTGGAGGTGAGAACTGTCCGACGCGCAGCGGAGGACAGTTGCCTTCACGAAGTCCATTAACTGGCAAGTCTGGCATTAACCCTTACGTAGCATCCGGGCTGACCCCAGTTATTCACACGACATCCAATAATCCTGGTTTGTGCGCGTCGCCATCTTGTGAGATTTTTACTCCGCCTCACTCCTCTTGCCGAAAAGGGAAATAGACGTCACGTCGGGGGGAGGGAGATAGCTGACGTATACCTCCAAGGCAAAGTGAGGGACAACGGGCGGAGAGCTGTCACTCAAGAGATCGTGCCAATACATTTTAACCTCCAAAAGAATAAAAACTAGCGTGGGCCAAATAAATTTACCCCCCCCAGTGTTGTCATGGAGATATGACCTAAACATACAGACTAAAATGGTTTTGTGGCCCAGGCTGTAAATAGGTTTAATAAGACTTTGAAAACGGCCTATCTAACAAGTGAGTCAAAGAAAAACTGCTCGTCTTGGTGCCACCCCCAGTGGCACTTTCTGGTTACCACAGTTGTAGGTCACTTCCTTATTGGATGCCGGTAAAAATCACTGAGGTTGGGGCTTGGTCATTAGGCATATAACCTCTTTTCTTTTCCTTTCTTGTCCATGTTATGTAATATTCCTATACTCTCTTGCAGCTTGTTAATACAATCCCTTAAATGTTGTAAAGCCTCAGTTTGAATTAGTTTATAGCTGGAACAGAAGGACTTTAGGTATAGGTTTTTTCTTCAAAAGAGATCGTTCCGCCCCTGGGGAGGTATGTACAATTTGATTCCACACAACAGCACATTACTGATTTAAAACACACACAACCTCATAAAACTAACCTCTCTGTAAGGAGAGAATATGCTCTAATTCCTTCCCGGGTTTAACACAGGCGTTTAAAATCTTGAAATAGTATATACAGGTGAAACTCGAAAAATTAGAATATCGTGCAAAAGTTCATTTATTTCAGTAATTCAACTTTAAAGGTGAAAATAATATATTATACAGACTCATTACATGCAAAGTGAGATATGTGAAGCCTGTATTTGTTATAATTGTTATTATTATGGCTTACAGTTTATAAAAACCCCAAATTCAAAATCTCAGAAAATTAGAATATTACATAAAATCAATATAAAAAGGTTTTTAAATACAGAAATGTCGGCCTTCTAGAAAGTATAATCATGCATATGCAGTGTTGGGAATAACGCCGTTTAAAATAACTGCGTTAGGAAACGCCGTTCTTTTTTCAGTAACGGCGTAATCTAACTAATTACTTTTTCCGTCGTTACAACGCCGTTATCGTTACTGAACGTTAAATGCGGTGCGTTACTATGAATTGATTGAATAAACTGTGTAATCCGAAAGCACCCCTGGCTCCATACTACACACACTGCTAGTGAGGGTTAACAACAAGATAAGCGATTGTTATTTCTTATACTGTTTTAAGATGTGTTTTATTCAGTGTGGGTGACATTATAACTGTCAGTTAGCGCCGTCACGTCAGTCAGCCGGAGCGCCTGTTTAGTGAAGTTTCTTTTTCTTTCTCTCTCTGTTGTGTGAGCGTGCGCATTGCCGCAGTAACCACCTATCAATCCACGGTTGAAACGTGCTCTCCCTGAGTTTGTTTGCATCGCCCTTGTGAGTAAGTGCATGGAGTTTCCCGATCTCTATAAATTATAATTTATGCACGTTATTAAACAGCCGCGATTCGCCGGTTGCAACAGCTGTTTAGCGTGTCATCATGAGCCGAATATTGCTATTGTTATTTTCCTGGGATCTGTATGCTGCTGTGCATGTTAAAGAAGGAAATAAACATAGGATAAATCCTTACTCCTCCTCTCATCGTCTCATGCTTCATAGTCTGACGTTTTTGGCCTTAAGTGGTGTTTTATCCGACACCCCTGAAGTGAATCCAGTGATAGCAGATCAGCACGGCAGGCTACATTCAGCAGTTTCCTCTTCTACTTTTGTTGAGAACAAAATAGGCTAGGCCTACTTGAAGTGCAGGATAAACCTCTTGCTGTCTGTTGATGTGCAATAAATATTGAAGGTTATGTAGTCTGTTCTACTCATTTCAACTGACTTGTGAAAACTGCTCAGAAAAATCCAAATTTGTTGACATAGCCTACAGCAACTTTTTTTTTACAGTAGGCTAACACAAATAGTTACTTTCCCTGGTAACTAGTTACTTCTATTATAAAATAATTCAGTTACTAACTCAGTTACTTTTTGGAACAAGTAGTGAGTAACTATAACTAATTACTTTTTTAAAGTAACGTTCCCAACACTGTGCATATGTACTAAGTACTTGGTTTGGGCCCCTTTTGCATGAATTCTTGCCTTAATGCGGCGTGGCATGGATGCTATCAGTCTGTGGCACTGCTGAGGTGTTATGGAAGCCCAGGTTGCTTTGATAGTGGCCTTAAGCTCCTCTGTATCGTTGGGTCTGGTGTGTCTCATCTTCCTCTTGACAATAGTCCATAGTTTCTCTAAGGAGTTCAGATCAGGAGAGTTGTCTGGCCATTCATGCACAGTAATACCATGGTCAGTCAACCAGTTACCAGTGGTTTATGGTACTGTGGGCAGGTGCCAAGTCTAGCTGGAAATGGAAATTGTCATCACCATAAAGCTTATCAACAGACAGAAGCATGAAGTGCTCTAAAATCTTCTGGTAGATGGCTGTGGTGACTTTGGACTTGATAACACAGTGGACCAACAGCAGCAGATGACATGATACCTCAAATCATCACTGATCCAAATTAAATGTTGCGTTTCATTTGGAAATCAAGGTTCCACAGTCTAGAGGAAGAGTGGAGGGGCACAAAATCCAAGGGGCTTGAAGACCACTGTCAAGTTTCAACAGTCAGTGATGATTTGAGGCACCATGTCATCTGATGGTGTTGGTCCACTGTGTTATCAAGTACAAAGTCACCACAGCCATCCATCAGGAGATTTTAGAGCACTTCATGCTCCTGTCTGTTGACAAGCTTTATGGAGATGCTGAATTACTTTTTCCAGCAAGACTTGACACCTGTCCACAGTGCCAAAACCACAAGTAACTGGTTGACTGACCATGGTATTACTGTGTTGATTGGCCAGCAAACTCTCCTGACCTGAACCCAATAGAGAAACTATGGAGTATTGTTAAGAGGCAGATGAGACACACCAGACCCAACAATACAGACGAGCTGAAGGCCACTATCAAAGCAACCTGGGCTTCCATAACACCTCAGCAGTGCCACAGGCTGATAGCATCCATGCCACGCCGCATTTAGGCAATACTTCATGCAAAAGGGGCCCAAACCAAGTACTGGCTACGTATGCATGATTATACATTCTAGAGCAGTGATTTTCAACCTTTTTTGAGCCGCGGCACACTTTTTACATTTACAAAATCCTGGGGCACACCACCAACCGAAATGACACAAAATGACATTCTAACACAGTACATATAATACATATAGTTAATAATATAGTTTCTAAATGTATTTATACTCACTTAGTGTGAAACCTGGGCCTGTTTTGATGAGCACAAAATGGATATCCTGGCAGGAATGGTAGAAAGACTGGGATTTTGACCCATTTTCACCTCAACCCCTTCGACACCTGAGCCCTGTGATTTTTCCTTCTCTATCTCTGCTGACTCCTCTATAAGGAAAATAGTTATTGGCCCACAATTAACTAGTAGTAGCTGGATGACATAATCAACTAATTTGCATAATATGCTATTCTGAAAGAGGCTAAATTAATAGAAAATGCTGAGTAGTAGGCCTATACAAATTACCTAGGTCTCTTTACATATTTACAAACTAACTTTAAAAACGTTGTTAGTTGCTATAACTACAAGGTTAGCATTTTTTTATATAGATGCAGTCGCCAATTGAATGTGGACCAATAAAACTATTAACGTGTTTACAAACGTCACCTGGCAGCTCTTGCTCAGAGCAACACGGTGTTGACTGTCTGCTGGCTGCTGCAGGTAGCAGGGGGCTGTTATCAGAAACACACAAACCGTGTGAGTGAGGGCTGTCAGCGGTGAGGAGGAGGAGACAGCAGCCGTTGCTAGTACTCGGCTATGGTGAGCGCGATATTAAAAAAAAGTTGCAAGATGTGTCTCTGGTCTTTAACGAGCCTTAGCGCTATGGCGGAAAGTCGGCAAATATAGCGGAAAAAGTCGCCAGTTGCCAACATATGTTAACGAGGTGACGACACTGAGATGAGAGTAGGTCACGTGATCCCGCTGTTGATCGTTTCACTGATCAGTCGCGGACTGCTCTCTCTCTCTCTCTCTCTCTCTCAAACACAAAGCACTAATAATGGATGTAATAATAATAATGAAAAGATGTCGGCGAATTTCCCGGTCGCGCGTGCCCCCAGTTGAAAATAGTAGGCTACTCGCACTGTCTCAAAAAATTTCGCAAAATGCAAGCATTTGGTCGCAGTCTGGTGCCCTGCAGCTTTGCACACCACTCATCACTTGCAAGCAGCTTTGAGTATCCCATTTCCTCACACAAAGTGTGCCGCGGCACACTGGTTGAAAATCACTGTTCTAGAGGGCCGACATTTCTGTATTTAAAATAATTTTTTTATTGATTTTATGTAATATTCTAATTTTCTGAGATTTTGAATTTGGGGTTTTCATAAGCTGTAAACCAGGGGTCCCCAAACTACGGCCCGCGGGCCGCCCGCTTTTTATTGGCCCGCGGCCGATTTTAAAAATATAATGTAATATGGCGCTTTTAATTTTTAAATAATTTAAATGCACTCATTATATTACAGAGAAATATGTCCCATAAAAGAAAATGAGCAACAAGCCCATCCCAGAGGACCCTGCATAAATCTATGCGTCCTTCTCCAATAGCTTCTAATTCATCTGACACAGTGTCTCCATTTTTTTTTCATACAAAATTCTTCAGATTTAGCCTCTTAATTTCCCTCTCAAAGTGCACCAGATTCATGCATTTCGCTTTAAAAACTTAAAAAAATCTCCCAGGGGGGGCATACCCCCGGACCCCCCTAGGAGGGTCGGGACCTCGGCTGGATACTATTTTCACCCTGCTGGACATTGGACGCAAAGGCAGAAAACACTGGGTGTATCATTGGCATATAAACAAGAGGGGAAATGTGTCTGTTTAATGTGCAAGGAAAGTGTTGCCGTGAAGAAGGATTACAATTTACGAAGACACTATGAAACTAAACATCAGAGCAGCTACTGTACATGTCCTGATAAATGTGTTATTTTTGCAAAGTGGCCCGGCCCTTCGTAGATTTTTCTGTATGTGGCCCTCAGTGAAAAAAGTTTGGAGACCCCTGCTGTAAGCCATAATAATCACAATTATAACAAATAAAGGCTTGAAATATCTCACTTTGCATGCTATGAGTCTATATAATATATTAGTTTAACCTTTTAGGTTGAATTACTGAAATAAATTAACTTTTGCACGATATTCTAATTTTTCGAGTTTCACCTGTATGTTCTGTTTTAGGAAGCGGGGTTAAAAAGCATAGGTTGCAAATATAAAAAGGGTTTATACTAAACAGAAACCGGCATCATCATAAGGATGAAGAGGTTCTGATGAAGTAAAACGCTGAATACCGTGGCACTTATTGAACATTTTCCTTTATTTAAAAAGTATCTCAGGGAGTCTTGAGGGTGAATCTTGCGCTTTCACCGCTGAGGCCGGGGTTCGCGTCTTGTAGCAGAAGCCGTGGTGAGAGGGGAGATTTCTTTATGAAGAGAGAATTTACAATTAGAGCACAGTGTTACAAGCTAGTTAATACTGGTTTATTAGGACATAACTGATAGACATTAGATACTTATTTATTTAGCGAATGCAAAGTCCTTTAGCCAAGCAGTTGCCTCTTGCTCTGCTGTATGAAGGGTGACGAGTCCTCCTTTAAGTTTTTGTAGAGGGCATGTTTCAATGATGTGATGCATTGTTTGCAGCTCTCCACAAGCACACTGTGGGGTTGGGCTGCTGCCCCATTTGTGAAGGCTGGCCAAGCAGGGGCCATGTCCAGTCCTGAATCTGTTCAATGTTGTCCACTGCTTCCTTGGAAGATTGGTGCCAGGGACCGGTAGGGTGGGGTCTGACACCAGATGTTGATTTGGGACATCCTTGGACTCCCATTCCTTTTTCCAAACTGATTGGATGGTGAGATCAGCTGGTGGTGGGTTCTTCCAAATTGGACGTCTAGATGGAAGTCGAGCTGTGGGTGGATTAAAAATGTCCATGTGAATTGGAAGGTGAGGGGAGTCTTTAGACTTTTGGAGCATCCTTTGAGTAAGGACTACTCGCCGGATGTGTGGAGGAGCTATGTTGGCTAGGACGGGGAGCCAGGGGAGTGGTGTTGAGCGGATTGTTCCTGTGATGGTCCTCATTGTAGAGTTCAGTTGGGTGTCCAAATGGTGTGTGTGGGATGACCTGGACCAAACAGGGGCACAGTATTCCGCTGCAGAAAATACAAGGGCTAGTGCTGAAGTACGCAGAGTGGGGGCTGCTGCCCCCCACTTTGAGCCAGCAAGCTTACTGAGGAGGTTGTTTCTGGACTTCACCTTAGATACTAACTTTTCATTATTGGTCGGACTTTTCCAAACTCAATCGCTTCAACACACACCTGATTGCAATGAGTTGATGCAGTGTCACCTAACTAATCTCACGGAGCAGAAAGACTCCGTGTCCTCACGGAAAGCGAATGAACGAGAGAAGGCAGTTAGTAGCCTATGGATCACGATGAGGTAATGTGTTTATGTTGTTGTAAATAATGACTATTTCAGATGAATAATGGTCATCTGATGATGCTGGTGAGGCAAAGTAAACTTTGTTTTAGTACCGCTCATTCATTTAGGAGTAAACACTGCAGTCTAGTTCGCTCCCGTGAAATTGTGTATACGTTGCTTGGCAACGCCCTCCCGCCTGTCTACCACTCTCCCTTTTAGCTTTTCTTCATTGCATTTTCTTTTTTTTCTTTGATGGTTCAGCCCCGTTATCAGTCATTATGACGACAAATAACTGTCTCAAACAAGGCTCCCGCTCCCCTTCCCTCACCTGGAGGGATAGGCTTCTCAAATCGCGCTGCTGCTCCACACTGAAATCTGCGACCAATACGAATATGTGACCATAGAGCATGCATGCGCCAACCGAACATCGTACTGGGTGTGCGACCAGACCAAACGCAATAATAAAAACTATATAAAAACGTCTTTCTTTGCACTGATGGTCTTGTTTGCTGTTAAAGGTAATTTATGATTATCAGAGGAAACATGAGGCTGTTTAAAAGATATTTAAATGTTACTCGTAGCTGCTTTAAGTCTGACACTGTCCCCAAATGAATAGTATATGTGGAAAATCACTTTATTTTTGGGCCACAACAAAATTAATAACAATTTTATTTTGATTTAGGCTAATAGCCCTTTATTTGCATCTTATAAATATCAATACAATAAAAAGCATAGATACAAAACCTGTAGTCTGTATTTTCCAGACAAATATGAATCTACTGTGAGAAGCTTAACCTGCGAGTCTGCAGCGATGTCCGAACTGTGACAGCTGTCACCTGTCACGTCCCAACTGTAATCGCTACTGATGAAAAGAAAGAAGCCTACAGTGAAATAATGTTGCAACCTGTGATTTTACAGAATGCTTCAATAAGAGCCAGTGTGTGTAGATCGCCAGGAAAAATCATTTGAGGAGAGAGCATAAAGTGGCGCTGCGTACAGTAGGCTATTTTACATTTTCTGCATCAATAACTGTATGCATGTGGCAAAAAGCCGCAGCGCAATGTTACAGTTCACTCTGCTGTAAGTCTTATGTCACAGCTTCGTTTCGTTCATTAACTTACTGATCAATAAGTTAACTTATTTAACGAGTTTCCACCGTGAGAATGTATCGCTCAGACAATATAGTCAGGTCCGCAGGATTTCAAAATGTGTAATTTCCTCAAAGGGCAGCGCTCTAAGAGCGGAATTTAAGCTCAAACTCTGGAACAAAAACTGGTCTGAGCAGGTTAGCCGTGCAGCCTCTGTTACCGCGGTGATCTAGCCAGGTAGAAAGAGAGCCACCTTTCGTGATACTGAAAACTCTGGCTTTAGACTCAACAGACCTCGCTCAGCCCTTAATCTCGCGTCGTAGTATACTCCTCTGCTCAGGTGGCTAGGCTAATTACCATCACCGCAGCAAGTCCGGCTGTTTTCAAAGCATCAAGTAACACATCGCACATATCCAAACAACAGAAAGGACCAGAGAAACATATACATCCCTTTATTTACGGTGTTATGTTGTGATATAGTGTCAATAAAGACCAAATATATATAGCTTTACATTTACGGCAATACCTGTTGTGAAATTATAGGGGGGAGGCGGGGCGTGCTGGTGTCACGTAGGGCGCAGAATACCATTGTTTGGACCGGCATTTACCGTTACTGATCGGCAGACGCCATGGAATGTCAGTGGTCGCTGTGGCACCACAGGCCGATAAACGATCTTGGTGTCTCTCAAACAATCTGTTTATGGTTCTAATTTGTGTGTGTTTCCTAATAGATAATTTAAAATGAGATAAGGTGTAAAATTGTTGAAATCTTTAGAAAGGTAAAGCGTCATTAATTCAAAACATACTTTGTGGAAACTGTCATGGAAACTTAAATATCAGTTTGTCGGTTGCAGATGAGAGTTGTTTTTTTAAAGGTAACATATTATGCACTTTGCTGTCAATTTTATATGGTCTAAGTAGTCCCTAATACTTATTTTTTTAGATGTTTGTTGAAAAACCCGTTCAGATCATTTATTGTAGCAAGCCTCTATACCCTGATTGTCCTCTGGTCTCAGGATGACCTATATTTGTGCGATCTGGCTGGCCCCTCCCACCTCTCTGCCGGGCTTTCTTTATATGGCCATGGGGCTCTCCCACCGTCTCTGCCGTGCTCTCGCGATACTAGAGAGACACTACGTGAGTCGTGACTGCAAACACAGTGTTTACACCCGGAGGCTCTGGGCCGGAGCTAAGCTAAGAGAACAGTTTGACATGACCTGACATGATTAAAACCAGTGAAAACAGTAGCTTCAAAGTTTGATTTCTAAAAACGAGTCATTTTCAGACTGCTGTGGGGAGTATAAAGCGTGTTATGAGCAAAACTTGGTGCTACAACAGAAGCTACATGGGCGCTAACGCTAAAAATAAGACTCAGACGATAAAATAAACTAAAAGTACCACACAAATCAGTGAAAAAAATATCTTCAAAATTGACAATCCTTTGTCCTGTTAAAAACGAGGCATTTCCAGACTGGTTTGGGTAATAGAATTATGTTTTTATAAGCAAAAGCTGAATGCTTGTCCCAAAGCTAAATAGCTATACACCAGTCAGGCAAAAATACCAATAAAAACATTTCTTTCAGTTTCACTGTTTGCAAAAACCCACAAGTAGCTTCCTATCCGTTGTGTTATTAAAAACGAGGCATAGACTGCTGTGGTTAAGATAAATTAGTGGAGTATGAGCAAAAGCATTCTGTGTTGGTGTATGTTGTCGCTTAGTGGGGAAAGCAACATGGCTGTCGGTCGGAAAATTTTCCAGAAGATCTCATGGGATCTCGGGCACGGGATCTCGGGGCCGTGGACCAATAAGAAATGGGGGGGTGGGGTTATCATAGACTACTGCACGGTAGAAATTTCTGGTTACTAATGTGGGGGGGAAGCATCGGAAGCATGGACATATAAAGAAAATATGGGGATGTGGCTGTGCAGTTTATGACGTCATAAACCGCGAGAATTATGAACGGAGTATATTGGGGGGAGGGGTGGGGGTTTCAGAAAGGGGGCGAGTGAGAAAAGGAGATTGTTATTTTTTTTTATATTTTGGCAGTCTCTAGGCACACCGTGGCCCCATGGATATGTTAGAACACATTTAAAAAGTGCATTTAGCATAATATGTGACCTTTAAATTCCAGTTGACACAATGTTCCAATTCTCAGTAGATCTTTATTGTTTGCAAAGAAAAGCCTTAGTCAGCATCACACAGAGAGGACTGCAGATATAGCAGTTATAGAACTTAAAATTAATTAACTAGAAAACATAGTGTGCAGATTTTTTTCACTTAAGACATTATAGACTTATGGCGCTTTTCCACTGCGTGGTATCAGCTCAACTTGACTCAACTCGCATTTTTGACGTTTCCAACGCAAAAAAATGTTACCTGCCCCCCTGTAGCGGCTGTTTTTTTGGTATCGCCTCCCTCTAGGTTCCAAGCGAGTTGTGCCGATGCCATAAGGTGACGTCGGCAGACTGCCGGCTTCATTCTGTTGTATATTCTCCCTAACTCTCCGGGACTTTTTGAGTGTATTTTGTCTCACCACGTGCAGCCTTCTCTGGCTCTCTTTCATTTGATTTGCATCACAGATCCGAAAAAACTTAATGAAATGTCCATATATAATGGGGGCGGGACCTGATAAGCCTTTGGCTTCTTCTGTCACCCTTCGGACAAAACAAAGTAAGATGTATGAAGATATGAAAGAGAAAATTGTGTATTGTGTGGAATTGTCCGAAAGAATAATAAATAAATAAATATATTAGCTAAGTTCACCCAGTTGTGTTGGTTGTTGGGGATGTTACTTTAAACATACGGTACACGACACGAGAGGAGACATGTAGGGCAGCTAGCAGATAGCAGTAAACCAGCAGGGACAGAAATGATAGCGAGCAAATACATTACAAGCCTGCAGTGATTACCTCAATAAAATATTCAGGCTGAGACAAGGCTGGCATTTGAAAACACGTATCCTAAAACAAGCACTAATCAGTCAACTTTATGATGCCTGTGTTTACGTGCAAAGGGATGTAGGTGACGGATCCCTACAGCTGACTGAGTGGCAGAGTCACACATCGGGACACCAATCCTCCCTTTTAATGGCCCATCGCAATATTCTTCTACTTCTTTTAGCAAACAGATACAAGGGGGGGATTTCTTAAACATTTTCCATCTGTATTTTTGGCGGTTGGTTGGCTACTTGGCTACGGAGTCGGCTTTCTGTCACTTTGTAAGACGACCCCGCCCACGTTCAGGAGGTACTATTTGCGGTGGAAAACGACCCATGCTGCTACCAAACCAAGTTGAGTTGAGTCGAGTTGAGTCGAGTAGAGCTACATGTGCGGTGGAAAAGCGCCATTAGACAACCTTGCTCCGTTATCACATCCTTACTATTCAGGCCTTATCTTATAACACCTTGACTGTCTACCATCTGCATTATACACACACACAGGAGGAGGTCAAACTCTTTTATAATGAGTTCATTGTATTCTGTTTCACAACAACATATGACCATATTAAAAATACACATGATTATGCCAATGATATCATTTAATTCGCAAAACAAAGTAAGAAGAAAATATGCAGATGAAAATGTCTCAAATGATTTTCAGATGAGTTGGACAACAGATATAGCAAAAACATTAGCCAAAACACAATAATTCCTTACTTTAACATGAACGTTCAACTTCTCACAACTCTTTCCTTTTTTGTAGAACTCAGCAAGTCTCATATACAAGTTTCATTCATTTTTGTAATCAACAACTTTTCATTAATTCAAACTCAAAACATCTACAATGACTCATAATATCTATCGGTACACAAATTCTTTCAAAACCCTTAAAAAACAGTTAACAAATAATACAATTAGAGATGTACTTAAGTGGAACTTTTAGCAAAAGTATGTACAATATTTGATTTCTCTTTAAACTTAACCAACTGTGAGGAAAAACTTCATTTCTATTTTTAATGTATATCATTGGAAGAAAACAGATATACTCCCCTTAACTAACAAGGCACAGCTGGATCAACTTTTTATTTAAGCATACAAATTAAAACAGTTATTTTCATATAGAAGTAAAAAGGTAAATAAATTAAAATTATAGCCCGCTCCCTTAATTTTAGAGGAATGAGAATATGTCCATACTATTTAAAACTTTGAACTGTGTATTCCTTTTGTTTGATTAATTCTCCCTATACGTTTTAGTTAACAAATTGCATCGTCATCATAACATGAAAAAATGCAAACGTTTAATTCTGTCTCATAACTTTTATAATGATCCTTTAAAAGCTGAAAACTATTTTCTGGAGTTCTGCTTTGCTAATGTTAATTTGCAACTATCCTTACTACTTAATGTATTAATGCAGTTTAATTCTCTTTTAAAATTAAAGGAATTAAAATAAAACATTTTGATCAGATAAAAAGAAAAAGGTGCTTCCTTGGTCATTTTGAAAACTCTTAATCTATGATACTGCTATTGTGTCACTCATTTAATAAAATAAAAAACTAAATTTGTTATGAACAGTTAAAGGATCGTTGAGCTTCTGTCATTTAATATAGAGATCAATTGTTTGCTAGTCAATTCATTTTGCGCAAGTATCATGATTTTACTCGGAGGTTATAGTTTTGGCTCACTTGAACATTACATCCAGGCTTTTTATAGCCTCTCCTTTACTGTGTGTTCTCCACCCACGGGGAATTTCACCATCGGCCTTGAATTTGTTCCTGTAGTGCTCTTCCAGTTCCTTTTCAAATCGACACACAAACCATTTCCAATACGGCAGCTCAGAATTATCAGGGGTAATGCTCCAGTTAACATATCTTGGGCCAGCAAATCGGTACATTTTAAAGGGAATCATCAACTGTGGTCTGTCTTCTGGGAAAAAAAATCCATCACTTGCAACCTCTGTTGTGCAGAAATAAATCGACATCATGTCTCCGTATTTGAAGTGAAATCCCCCGACAGCAGCAGGTCGATGAAAAGGCACGCTGTGATCATAAGGGAAGTGGTCTTCCAGGGTGTTGGTACAAACAGCTGCACAGAATGGACACTTTACCCAGCAGCAGTTACACAGCTGATCAATGAGGATTTCATCAGGCTGCTGCTTGAATTCCTTGATCTTCTCCAATGACAGGCTGTTCATCTCCTCTATGACGGAAACAAGGCCGTTCTTGATCTCTTCTTTAAGAAAGTCAAAGTTGTTTATGTCATGGAAGTTTTGACAAGAAATGGTGAAGGTTAGCTGATCTTTGGAACTGGAAAATTCAT
The DNA here is from genome assembly GCF_949987685.1 of Ammodytes marinus. Classification (NCBI taxonomy): domain Eukaryota; kingdom Metazoa; phylum Chordata; class Actinopteri; order Uranoscopiformes; family Ammodytidae; genus Ammodytes; species Ammodytes marinus. Next base: position 2,494,083 of record NC_137220.1, read on the forward strand.
CCACCCACATGTTTATGTTCCCATTCCGAGTTTTGACTTGATCTGTTGCAGTGACTAAAGCATCACTCAAATGGTTGTTGATTTCTTCAACATTTCTCTTGAGTATATTGCGTGCTTTATCTCTTTGTTTTGTGAAAATGAATTTTTCAACTTCTTCCTTTATAAAACTCTCTACTTGCTTCCTTGGCTGTAGGATGTAGGTGATAAAACCATCAAAGTCCTCTTTCTCTGCGAGTGATCTCAACACATGTTTCTCCAAGTTCAGCCTGTTCCCACTGAATGCTGGGACATTGCGCCTCATTTCTCTAGCGAGATCAATGGCAGTCTTGTTCTGGACAGCCTCAACAACGGAGCTCTTAAGTTTTTCACAGATCAGTTTTCCAAGCACGATAGCAGATGAGCTTCCTTCGCAGAAGCTTCTGAAAATGTCGTAATATCGATCTTTGTTGCTCTCTAAATAAGTGAGCACATCGTTGTTATTTTGGAATTCCTTGTGGGTCTTTGAAAGCCAACCTTCTGCTTTGTCAAATACGTACAGAACGAGATCAACCATAAACTCCTTCTTCAGAGAGTGTTTCCTCGCTGACTCAAATTCTGTCACTTTTTTTTTAACATGTTTGGCCACTTCTTGCAAGTAAGTTGGATTGTAGCCATTTGTAGCTACAGGTTTCTTTTTGATTGCATCAAGGGACTGTTTTTCAACATCTTGAATGAGGGATCTGATCAGTCTCTGTTCTTTCTGAAAAGGCGGCTCCAAGTTTATATAATGTTTTGCTGCATTGACAAAGGTAGAATCTTTTCCTTGGACTACATAACAGCTGTAATCTCTAACCGCTGATATTGTTTTGTATTTGCCGCTGCTTTTGGATTCATTGATGAGAGACCATTCATAACCAATATCTCGAAGGATGGTTATTTGGTCTTGTTCCAGGTTGATGTCCTCAATGGGTTTTGTATCTGCCGTTAATTCTTTTACCCAATGACTCCAAACAGAGTCAAACTCCTTTTTAAGTTTCTCTTCGTCTTTTGCTTGGTCTTTTAACTTATGAGCCAGATCTTTGCTCTGTTGTAGCAGGTTGTTCTCAAACTCTGTCTTCTTATCATTTAGCTTTCTACAAGCGTTTTTCTGCTGAATAACTTCATCCAGTTTTCTTTTGACTTCTTTCACTTGTTCATCATGAAACGTGTTTAATTTGCATTCAAATAGGCCTCGCCACTGAACCAACATTTCTTTGTCGTTTTCATCCTCAAAGTGAGTTTTCATCTCTTTTTGGATGTCTCCAAAGGTCTTTTTAATTTCCTCATAAAGGTGGCTAAGCTCAACCTTGTCAAGTTTTTCATTTTTAATTCTTGTACAAAGATTGTTCTCAATAGTCAACATGTTGCTTCTCAGGTCCCATGTCCAGTTCCCATACTGGACCTCAAGTTTTCTGTACACTGCAATTTCAAGAGTGTTTTTGAAACTGAAAACAAAGTTTTCATTCATCAGGGCATTCCACAGGTCCACAATGTTGCTCTTGAACTGTGAGAGAGGAATCCCTGCAGCTGTTTGGGCTTTAGAGAGGATGAGTTTCTTCAGTTCTTGAATGCTCTCACTGTAACCTGGATTTGGAGGAGCCATGGGTGGATTTCCCTCCCAGAGTTGGGCAAAATATTTCACATCTTTTTGCACATCAAATTCAATTACATCATTGAAGCACTTGGCATCACAATCCTCCTCTTTTGCGGCAAGTAGGGCCATTTGATCCAGTTTTTCTTGCAGGTGTCTCTTTCCATCCATGTTCTTCTCTGTAGCTGACATATCTGAAACGTTCTGGTGAACAAACAAACAACTTGGAGAAAATTTAACTTTCTTCATCCTCATGAAAGCCTGAACAACAATCTGCAGAACTTCTTGCATCTCAGATGGATTCTCTCCAAAGATGTTGATCAATGTCATGTTCCCAAGACCAACAACAAATGTTGCCAGCTCATTGTCGTGGTGAAGAGTGGTGTTACCTGCCAACTCAGGAGCACGCAGGCCTTCAGTGTCCACCACCAGAATGTAGTCAAACTTAAAGTCTTTCCTGATCTCCTTTGACACTTTGACCAGCTGCATGAAAGCACCTTTGGTGCACCTGCCAGCACTCACTGCAAACTGTAAACCAAACATCGCATTCAGCATCGTTGATTTTCCACTGCTTTGTACGCCTAAAACTGACAAAACAAAAACTTTCTGGTCGCCCACTTTCTTAATGACTTCATCTAAAAGACTAGATATCCATGTTAAAGGAACATGACCTGCATCTCCATCCATCAGCTCCATCGGGTGTCCTGATAGCATCAGTTCTGCAGCCATCTCGGGGTATTTAGACCAGTCAGTCTTTACCGGTTTAGTTGGTTCATTCAGAGATTCATGAGCCTCATAGATCTGTCCCATTTCTCTGAAGATGTGCTCCAAGCCAAAAGTTGCTGACTGTAGGTTTTTTGATATTGTATCAAGCTCTGTTTGCTTGATATTTAGATCATCAGATGTGTTATTCTCCTTCTCCTTCTCCTTCAAAACCAAAACTTCAGACCACTTTTTATCATACTCATGGAGAATGTCAGAGATATTGTCTGTGGAGTGGGCATCTATGAAGATCTGAGTCCATTTCAAGAAATACACCCTGTCTGCTGATGGCAATGAGGAGAGGCTTTCAATGAACAACTTCATGAACTCATTAGAAGCTTTGCATTGTTTTTGCCTTATACCTTTCTGTTCCTCTTTCTTTTCATCTTTGTTATGTTCAATTCTTCCTTTGAGGTGATGCAGTTCTTTGTTTATTTTGCACCAATCATGCCAGAGTTGACCTTGACAAGGTAGAAAATGTTCTTTGATCTTTGAAAAGTCCATCCCTTGAAGCAATTTCCTTGCATCAGATTTACCATTTTGACAGACAGTGTCGTTTTCATCCACTGTAATTCCAGGTACCTCAGCCATGGTTTCAAGCTTGAAGGCTGTATGTGGTCCAGTCAAGAGGTTTCCGATGATTCCTTTCAGTTGTTCAGAAACACCTGCCTGGCTTTTGTCTTTCAGACCCATTTTGTATTTTCCCTCTTTAATTTGAACTGCATCAGAGTCATTGTCAGCAATGAGAATAATGAGAGGCTTTGGAGACTTCATAAGGGCTGCGATAACTGTTGTACTTTTATGGGTTTTAACCAGATTTTGAACAAGAACAACATTCACTGAAGCTTTTTCAGTCATTATTTCTCGCTGTTTTTCAATCAACAGAGCATCACCATGAAGATTACCGAAGGCAATGCAGTCTGTGAAGGCATCATGAGGTTTTCCAGAAGGGCAATACCAGGCAATCTCTGCCACTCCATCCATAAGATGGCGGGACTTGGTGCTACCTGGGCAGTTTCTGTGGAAGAAGGTGCTGTGACGGTCATTGATCAAAGTGTTCATCAGCTGAGATTTAGACAGTGATACTGGACCCAGGCGGAAAAATGACACCATGGGTGTCTCAGCTGTGCAGATGGGCATACTCTTCATTGTAACAATGTTTGATTTATCTTTGAGTTTTTCAGTTATCTTCAATGTTTTTATTATTTGTCTGAATGTCCACAGAGGACATTGAATATCCATGGTGACAGGGTCAGGGACAAGCAGAGGTAAGGCGTACTGACATTGTGAAAGCTTTGTAATCATGTTCTGTTTAAAAAAGCTGTCTGAGCAATGAAACACTGCCATTTGAACATCCATTGGATGCACATGAGTCGGTTGAGATTGAACCGAGTCTTCACCAGAGCTAAAGAGTGCGTCAAAGTCATTGTCAAACACTGGATCTGGCTTTGACTGGCCCACATCAGGACTGTCTTGTCTTACAGGAATATATCTGGCTGTATAGTCTAACATCATCAACCTCTGAAGAAAAGTATGAGCAAGATCTTCGTCAGATGTTTCATTTTCCTGTTTCACAGGTGGACCTATTTTAAGAAAATCTGCTGTTGAGAACTTCTGTTGAAGTTTCTCCTGAAGGTGAAGTCTGCCAAGCAGTGTTCTGGTTTCTTCAGTAATCTCCAGTGACTGCTGTAAATAACCATTTAATACGTTAAGAAATAATAATGATAAAGTCATACTACGGGATCTAAAGTAAATTGTCTTAAAGATCTTGTGACTTAAATTCGAGTTTCTTACCTCATCCTTGTTTTTACTAATCTCCACATGGAAGGCACCTGCAGTAGAAGAACAACATCACAATAGGGTCAGAGCAATATGCCAATCAACCTGTATATATCCCTAAAAGTATTGGAACAGTAAGGCCAATTCCTTTATTTTTGCTGTAGACTGGAAATATTTGGGTTTGACACCAAAAGATGAATAAGAGATCAACATTTCAGCTTTTATTTCCAGAGCCCTGTTTCAGGTAGCTGGTTTTGAGGCAACCCAGAGTTTGTTCGCTCTGAGTTAGTTGAAACTCTCGGTTTTCCGTTTCAGGTAGCAGGTTCAGCGCAACCGAGAGTCAGTTACTGCGGCAACATACGCCGTGGGTCTAACCTGCTCGGGAGGTGGTTAGAGCTATCCTGAGTTTGTTACGCTGCAGCTCCGACTGAAGAAAGAGTCACTGTTACAACGCGTCCCTGTACAGTTTAAAGCAAAATCAATCCATAGAAATCTCCATCGGGATGTTTTTATCATGTACTGATGATTTTACGTTTGATCGATCATTTATCTGATCAGTAGCCTTGTTCTCAGCCCTCGTTCCTTCATATGGTGGCCACCTTACACATCGTGAACATGTTCTAAATTCAGATTAATAAACCTATTTGTATTGTATGTAGGCCTATATCATTCTTCTTTTTATTAATAGGGATTTTTTAACATCTGTGCCACTGAACAGATTTATGTCAGGATGAAATGTAATTCTGCGGCTGGGGCTGCACACGATCGTTACTGTTCACTTGTGTCATCCCAAAGTCACAGACGAGCCTCGTTAAATAGCCGTATATGAATATAGAAATAATATAATAATTTAAAAGGGGCTGGCCCGAATTATTCGAATATTCAAATACTCGTTCGGAAAATTAGTATTCGGAGCTTAAATTAGTATTCGGAGCTTCGTTTTTTTTTTTTTTTTTTCCAAAATTTTTTTTTGCAAGAAGCTAGTACTGCAATATAATGTCATCAAATGATTTTATATTTGGATATAAAAGTTAGTAATATTGTAGTGGTAGTAGTAGTATTGCTCATTTTAACCTGCAATTTTTATTCTATTAGCTTCTTTTATTCGCTTTTAAATGTTTTATAATGTGTTTTATGTATTCTAATCTTGCCCATGTAAAGCACTTTGAGTGGCCTTGTGTCTGAATTGTGCTATATAAATAAACTTGCCTTGCCTGGGGGTAGTGGGTAGGGAGCTCGCCTCTGGTGTGCAGGGTCGGAGGTTCGATCCCCCGTCTCCCCGCCACATGTCGAAGTGTCCCTGGGCAAGACACTGAACCCCGAATTGCTCCCGATAGTTAGCTTAGTTAGCTTAGCACCCTAGTGCTAAGCCTACCCTGCGTGGTAGCTGCTGCTATCGGTGTATGAATGTGTGTGTGACTGGGTGAATGTGTACAAAAAAAAAAACAATGTAAAGCGCTCTGAGTCTGTGAATAACGGAGATATAGCGCTATACAAGTCCATTTACCATTTACCATCATTTAGGAGGATATTACATCACTAAGTGTCATAGCGCATCCATTACTTCACCTTCGTGCACGTAAATCTTCAACAAAATATGCAGATACTGTCAAAATCGGTTCCAGGGAGTATATAGGGATTATTAACGTTTTTTTTTTTTTTTTTAATAATTTTTAATTTTTTAAATTTTTTTTATGTTTTTGATGGTGTGTTTTTCTGGAACGACTATTCGAATATTCGCTCGGAAAAACCAACGAATATTCGAAGCCTGAAAAATGGCATTCGGGCCAGCCCTAAATTTAAACTGTGATCACTAGAGGACAAGGAATCTGGTAATACATCAATCAGGCTCTACAATGGAAACTGTCATCTAACGTGTCTGACGTTTATGTCTTTCACTCCTCATTTAAAAGAAGCGACAGTCTGTTTACTGCACAGTAGGCTATTAGGCTATAGCTTGCCTACATAATACAGCAAATATAAAACACTGTCAGCATGATAGTGTTTTATATTCGCTGTATTATGTGTCAGCAATGCTGTGCGGCGCATGCTTACACTTTTGCTGCTGCTGATATGCGTAACTTAATTCTTAAAATAAACTTGCTTCTCATACGGAAGCGTAGGCCTAATGATTCTATTGACAAAAAATGTTCCCCCCGTTGTTTTTCTGAATGGCCGAGGTGATTAGATCAGAGTTATGAGATAATATCCCCGTTAATTCTTCTCCATACCATACACTCATTCGTCACTTCGTTCGGAGCGGAGAAGTTTTTTTTCTTTTTTTTGAGAAGTGGAGAAGTGGGAGGATCAAGCATTTGTTTCTTCTGTTTCCATGGTGAATCATGTTATCAGCGATACATTGACGATGGCTTTTACGCACGCGATCAACCCAGAGTGAACACGCTCAGAGTTGATTGACCCAAAGCTGATCCACTGTTCTGAAACCGATAACCCAGAGTTTCTCATCAACCCTGCGCTCTGAGTTTACCAACTCAGAGCGCAGGATTAAACCAAGAGTTTGTAAAACCAGCTACCTGAAACAGGGCTCTGGTATTTACATCTGGATATGGTAAACAACTTAGAAAATAGCATTATTTGTTAAGGAACACCACATTTTTAGGTGAGCAAAAGATTTGGAACAGATAGACTTAAAATAAATTAAAGTGAACAAGACTTAATATTTTGTTGCAAATCCTTTGCTTGCAATAACTGCATCAAGCCTGTGAGCCACTGACATCACCAAACTTTTGCATTCTAGTTTTGTGATGACTTTCACTGCAGCCTCTTTCAGTTGTTGTTTATTTTGGGGGGTTACTATCTTCAGTCTCCTCTTTAGCAGGTAACATTCATGCTCTATAAGGTTTAAGTCTGGAGATTGACTTGGCCAGTTTAAAACTTTCCACTTCTTGCCCCTGATGAACTCCTTTGTTGTTTTTGGAGTGTGTTTTGGGTCATTCTCTTGCTGCATGATGAATAATCCTCCAATAAGTTTGGTTGCATCTTTCTTTTAAGAGAACCTATTGTGCTATTTTTCAGTCTGACTTTGGTACTGCAGTTTAGCCTCTCTGCAAAAACGCTCTGTCCCTCTGCACTCTGTTTGAACCTCGCGAATCAGAGCAGGCCTGTAACTCCATGGCAACATGCACGCCCCCTAGTTTCACGTTACACTGAGCAGATTGCAGTGTGACCGGAGAGAGGGGGACAGGGACATGTCTGAGCGTGCAGCAGCATGACCATACATGGAAAATCCGCTTTGTGTAACGTCACGCAAATCATGGAAACTAGACAATAGGATGCCATGATTGTTGAGGCTGTGCACAGCTAACTGCAGCCACCCCGAACATTAAGCAGGGAATTGTCTAAAATGCATGTACGTCCTTATCTGACACTTTGGTATCATTTAGCATGACTGTATAACATTATAACAGCATTTAGGTCAGAAAAGATGAAAAAGCATAATAGGTTCTCTTTAAATTGGCAGACAAAATGTTTCTGTAGACTTCTGAGTTAATTTTGCTGTTGCCATCATGTGTAACATCATCAATGAAGATTAATGAGCTTGTCCCAGAAGAAGCCATCCAAGCAGCCCAAGCCATGACATGGCCTCCACCGTGTTTCACAGATGCGCTTGTGTGTTTGGGATTATGAGCAGATCCTTTCTTTCTCCAAACTTTAGCCTTTCAATCACTTAGGTTAATCTTTGTCTCATCAGTCCATGAAACTTTGTCCCAGAATTTTTGAAGCTCATCTCTGTGCTTTTTGGCAAAATGGTTTGCATCTTCTGGTGTAACATGCTGTAACTGATGGGAGGATGGCCTATAGCAGGGGTGGCCAACCTGCGGCTCGCGAGCCGCATGCGGCTCTTTGCCTTGCTTCGTGCGGCTCTTCAGTTCATATCAAATTTTGTGATTATAATTTTATTTTTTTCTATACTTTTTTTTTGTGTGGGCCTATGTGTGTGCATGTTCGCAGACGTTTCATGCGGCTCTTACGTTCGTTTTACATGTTGTTTATTATTTAATTTTTTATTTTGTTAATGTGTATGTGTATGCCTGTTTGCAAATGTTTAATTGAGGACGCAACATAACGTTCGCAAACGTTTGGTGTGGACGCAACCTAAAACTGCCCGCTCAGCTTGGAGGGAGGTTTTCCGTGAGTAAACAATTTGTGTCAAGTTCGCTCCGAAACAGAGTGGGAGAGTTTATATTTTTTGTTGAACGTTATGCCAAGCCATTCTGCCTTATATGCCAGGTGTCATTTGCGCATTTCAAGGCTTCAAATCTTCAGCGCCACTTCAGCTCACTCCATGCTAAAGTCCCACTAAGCAACATGCATAGTAAGAGAAAAACGCTATTGTAAATTGTTATATTTTTGTTTGTGGACTTGGTTGAACTGAGAGTTTGTGTGTGAGGCAGTGCACACAATGTTCATTGTTGAAAATGACTGGCCTGTCGTCTTAGTACTGTAGGAGTCCAGTTCTGTCATTATCACAGGGGCGGCCTTAACGATCTGGGGGCCCGTTTCAAGTCCTAGTGTGGGGCCCCCCTTTTTTTTTTTTTTTTTTAATAAATAATGCGAAAATTAAAAAGATTGTGGAATCCAGTTGGTTCTTCAACGGATTATGAGATAATAGGCCCCTGGACCAAGACTCTCAAAGGGCCCCCCCACTCCTACCTATCCAGTCAGTTACACTGACTTTTCCGCACAGATACATACAATTATTGGCAAAAAACATATTAAGAAAGTCAGTGTTTCCCAGATGATTTTGGGACACTGTGGGAGGGACCCTGGTCCTTGTTGGGGGGTCAGGGGGCATTGCACACTGGAAGAAAATGTGTACTGTTTTAAAGTAAAATGCATCAATCTGATGCACTTAGAGAGGAAAATTTAGAGGCTAAATCAAATCTTGAGCTGCAGAAGGAACATTATTTTTCTGATTTTTCTTAAGCAGGCAGCATCCTTTACTCTGCAACTGCAAACACAGTAGATTGGTCTGTAGACCCATGTTATATGATGGAGAGACCCATTTCAACAGATAAAGGATGGATAGCTACTTTTTATGAACAGTATAGAATTTACACATAGAAAGTTTATTCCTGTATGTGTGGGGGCCTTAGAGGCCCCTCATGAAGCCCCTAAGACAGAGCTAATAATGCTGTTGCTTTACAATTGCTTTTGTATTTCTCCCCTAGTTGAGGGGCCCATGATGATTTATTTTCTTATATTTAGGCTATTCCTTTTTGGAACCTTTTATTGACATGAGTGACTGAGCTCTTTGACTATAAGACATGTAAAGTTATCAGTACCTTAGCTTAGGGCCCCCTTGAGCCCTTGTGCCCCTGGGCCTGGTAGCATGCACAAGCATTATTTATTTAAAAAATAATAATAATACAAAATTCAACTGAAACGGGTGAAACATAGTTAAGGCCGTTACTGCATTATCATTTTGGTTGTGACATTTACAGTAAATCTGACTGAGCAGAGGTCTGTGTGTGTGTGTGTGTGTGTCAAACTGAGCCCAAGGATAGGAGGGTTAACTGAGGCCCTTTAAAGGTGCAGTGTGTAATGTGACATCATCAAGAAAGTTCTACAAAAATTTTGGGGCGACTGTGGCTCAGTTGGTAGAGCAGGTCGGCTGATGATCAAAGGGTTGGAGGTTCGATCCCCGCCCTGCCACCTATGTCATAGTTGTTGTGTCCTTGGGCAAGACACTTCACCCACCTTGCCTCGTGTGAATGTTGATAGTTAGCCTGCTATCGGTGTATGAATGTGTGTGTGAATGGTAACGTGGGAATGGGAACAGGTCTCCCTTGCAAAAGAGTCTTCGGTCTCAATGGGATTTACCTGTATAAATAAAGGTTAAAAGAAAATAGAATGCAACACTCCCTACGTAACCCCAACCCTTTCGAATAATAGCAGAAGCTACAGTGGCCTTCAAGAACAATTCTAAATTTTAAACAATGCACCTGATGACATTCCAACTATAACACTTTCAAGATGGCGGCACTAGGCCTTGGTCCAAAATATGCAGAAATATGGACATATATGAGACCCTTTATAAGGAAAAAATAATATAATTTTTTTCAGCTATTATGCACTAAATTAAATGTACTTATGGATATTATAATTACTTTCTACAAAATCTGCTAGGAAATAAAACCCAAAATTCTACACACTGCAGGTTTAAGGCAACAGGACCAGTAACAGTTCACCACAGCACAGAGGAGGAAGAGCCACCTGATACTAGCTGCATGTGTGGAAGACTGATGACTGAAGCCAAGCTGCTGAGTGTGTGTGTGTGTGTGTGTGTGTGTGTGTGTGTGTATGTGTGTGTGTGTGTGTGTGTGTGTGTGTGTGTGTGTGTGCGTGTATGAGGAAGGGATGGGGGAATGTTCATGTGTGTGTACGATGTGGCTCTTTGCAGTAACACAGTAAAAAATGTGGCTCTTAGTCTCTGACTGGTTGGCCACCCCTGGCCTAGAAGAAAGGTGGCCGACCAGTAACCATCAGGTCGCTGGTTCGATCCCCAGCACCGGACAGGAGGGTGTTAGTTGTAAAACTAGCAGAGGCTGGTATAACGTCTACGGTGCCCACCATCTCTACCATTGTGTCCTTGAGCAAGACACTTAACCCAAAAACTGCTGTACTATGGCTGACCCTGCGCTATGACCACCTCCGAAGTTTGGTCACTTGAGAGGGGATATGCGAAAAGACAAATTTCAATGTAACCATTGACTAATAAAGTAACTTAACTAACTTAACAGCAAAAATAACTCGGAAGTCTACAGAAACATTTTGTTTACCAATTCAAAGAAAGATGCAACCAAACTGATTGGAAGATCATTCATCATGAAGCAAGATAATGACCCAAAACACAATGCAAAAACAACAAAGGAGTTCATCACAGGCAAGAAGTGGAAAGTGTTAGACTGACCAAGTCAATATCCAAACTTAAACCCTATAGAGCATGCATTTTACCTGCTAAATAGGAGACTGAAGAGAGTAACCCCCCAAAATAAACAGCAACTGAAAGAGGCTGCGGTGAAAGCCTGGAAAAAAAACAGCATCACAAAAGAATAATGCAAAAGTTTGGTGATGTCAATGGCTCACAGGCTTGATGCAGTTATTGCAAGCAAAGAATTTGCAACAAAATATTAAGTCATATTCACTTTAATTTATTTTAAGTCTATCTGTTCTAATACTTTTGCTTGCATAAAAATGTGGTGTTCCTTTACAAAAAATGCTATCTTCTAACTTGTTTACCTTATCCAGATGTAAATACCTGGAAATAAAAGCTGAAATGTTGATCTCTTGTCTCATATTCATCTTTTGGTGTCAAACCCAAATGTTTCTAGTCTACAGCAAAAATAAAGGAATTGGCTCCACTGTTCCAATACTTTTCGGGGGGACTGTTATATATTTTTTATTTCTCAAAACATCAGAAATTGCATAGCCTAGTTAATTATCATTTTGACTGTTTCATGGTATTGTTTAATTACATAATTCAGCATAGCTGTTACCTTTGTTTTTGGTGGCAGATGGCACAGACATGATTTCAGACTCTCCTTCTATTGCTGTGCTGTCCTCATTCTTCTCTGAGTTTTCAACATCCTCAGGATCATTCACTGGATCATGCTAGGAAGGCAAAACATTTAATTTAAGATGTAGTTAACCAGGTTCCAACCACTGAGGTGAGGAACATGAAGATCTACAACACACAGTGTTACAAAAATTAATGACAATAACAAAACAAGCAAAGAAAACAATATGAACAAACTAAATGGAAGCAGGTTTGTATTTAGTTTAGTTAAGTGTATCTTATATCTGTAATTTTCCAATTTATAGACTATACACTTGGTCAAGCCTTTTCAGAAAAAAGGGGAAAAAAATCAATGAACATGAAATGAATGCTTCTAGCATTAGAAAAATCAAGAAAAAAAAACACAATATAACCAAGAAACAAGAAGGGCCGAGAAGGTGTAGGCTTTAGCCTTAGCTTATTACACCATCCGTTTTAACATTCATTATGTAGTCAGCTTCCTTTAAATTTTACAGATCAACGAAATAAGGTAACAGAAACCAAGCATATATCAGTGATTCTTGAGAAGTGGGACAAAACAGGGTGCAATGTTGAAAAAATACAAACCCTATGTTTAGACAAATTAAATTACATGTATGTATCCAACATACTGAGCTAAGGTTTGACACAACTTCTCAGCTTTTGTCCTTTATATCAAAATGGGCTTTTTACCTTGCCATTCCTTATTTTGTGTCCACACCGTCAGACACCAAAAAACACAAATTAATTTTCCCTCAATTTATGCTAGACCCATGAGATCGGGGCCGCCCATAAGGGGTAGAAAGTGGGAAGTAGAAACTTTCTAGGGCATAAAAAAAACATTTATATATTTTTTTTTGCAGATGACCTAACTTAGCCAACCTTTATTATGAACGCTATATTTGCAAGAGAACTTTCTATAATAAAAGAAAACATTTTATTCATTGTTACTTGGGTAAAATAAATCACATTTTATATTGAAAAACTAAAAATATCATGGGTCGTTTTTACCCCTCAAAAACGTTGCATGCAGCAGGTCAACCAAACAAGCGTTAACTATGTATTGATGATGAGCAAGCTAACCTAGCAAGCTCAGTGATGCCAGGACCTGGACATAAATTAGGGTACCAGAAAAAAAAGAAAAAAAAGAGTGAACTTTCATGGGCTTTAGACCCCCGGAAAATTCCTTAATATCAGTATTTCTGCCAGCAGAAGTGGATTTTCAATTCAGAGATACTGTGATATTTCATCAAGTTTTAAGGTGTCTTTGTGAGGGTGTTCTCCAAAATATTCTGTATATGTTATCTATTATTTTCTAAAGAAATTAGAAAATTACATATTTAGCCTTTAAACAAAGGTGGCAGATAGCTATACTGATGAGGAAAGCTTCTGGTCGCAGTGCTATCATGGTAAACCCCCCTTACAGCATTGGTGTGTCTAAAAGCTTACATTACAGTAAATGTTACAGTAAATGTGGCAAAAAGCAGGTGCAGAGATCTTGCAAGAGCAGAAAATTTCCGCTCGCGCACGCTCGCATCGTCGGTGTCTCTGCCCACTATTATTACCAGTAGCCCACCCTAATCTAACTGGCTAGAACCGGCCCTATGTACAGGTATGTGTTTATGTAGGAATAAGCGCATCATGCACATTGATACAAGTTCAGTATGAGTAAAGGGGGCCCAATGACTGGACCTTTTCACGGGCCCAGTCATTTGTCAGGGCAGGCTTGCATGAGATGCATAGTGATCACAAATATTCACCAAAACTGATAGACGCCACAAATTTTTTTTTTTAAATGTAGGGGAGAGTAGCCTAAGTTGTGCATTTTGGAAGTTACAAAACCCCTTGTTTCTAGAAAACCGTGGAAGAAATTGGAAATGTGACCACATATTTAAGAAGAGCCATCCATTTGACTCATCCTGTAAAGAAGGGAGACACAAGGAATAAGATATAAGCACATTTAAGCTCAAAAAACTGTGTTTTGCCTTTCAAAGTAAAATTTCCATGATCAAGGTTTTTTGATTATTGTGTCTGAACAATTATAGACACGTTTGAAAACATTTGACACATGTTGTAGTGCTTTGGTATGCTACACTTTGAGTCTATATAGGTAGCACGATGTCAGCCCTAAATTGCTGCATCATGCCTATTATCCAAAATTCTGGGGATGGGGTGATTTGTGCCAAAGGGCCTAGGTGAGTTATAAGTAAGTAAGTAAGTAAAATGTATTTATAAAAGCACATTTATGACAGTTTGCACTGTCCAAAGTGCTGTACATAGTGCATTCAGTAGGTAAACAATGAAGGTAAAATAACAATAACCAAAATAAAAGACGTAAAGCCCATACATCCACATAAACACAGATAGTAGTGCAGAGGTAAGATAGTTAATGGGGAGGAAACACCAGGGTGTACATATGGGTTTTGAGCCTTGATTTAAAGGCAGAAATGTAGGGGGAATCACATTTGTCAGGTGGCAGTTGGTTCCACAAGCACGGAGCAACTAGTGCAAAGTACATTTCTGAGAGTCGTGCCAGTGGCATGGCTGTATACGCTGGTCACCAAAAGAAAGTGATTGTCTACAGTAGCTCAGAAGAGAGTGACATCTCAATTCCACTTAACGACACCACTGATGAGAGTTCAGATGGCCAGAAAGATGATGATGGTGACTTTGTCATTGTGAGCTTTGCAGGCAAAACCACCTAGATCTGCTAGGCCTTGTTTAAGAAAATGTACCTTCAATCTTTGTCAACTATTTACTTTATTTACTTTAAATACACCTTAAATAAGTGATTGTCTAATGGATTTGTCTTGCATTACAGTTTTTGAGATATATATAAATTGGCACAATTCACCCCATCTTATTTTCTCCAAATGCACAAATCACCCCACAACGTGGGGTGATTTGTGCGACAAGACAACTTTTTTTCCGAAAGCTATATTTCTTAAACAGTTTATTCCAGATCCAAAGTTTGTATTGCCAGGGATGCACAACATCCTGAAATATATGTACATATTTGAGTTGGAGACATAACTGTCAAGGCCTCACTTTAAAATCACTTTGAGTAAAAAGTTGCACAACTTAGGCAACTCTCCCCTATATGAATATACACTCACCGGCCACTTTATTAGGTACAGTGGTTTAATTTCTTGTTAACACATATAACTTATCAGCCAATCACATGGCAGAAACTCTATGCATTTAGGCACAGAATGGGGAAGAAAGGGGTTTTAAGTGACTTGAAACATGGTGTTACGGCTCCCGCCTTGTTTTCTCCTCCCTCCTCTTGCCTCCTTCGTTCTCTCTCTCTCAGGTGTTCTGGGGCCTGATTGGGGCAGGTGCTCCCAATCATGCAGAGCTTAAAGGCGTGGCCTGGGCGGCTGGCTCTCCCTCTCTGCCTGCCTGACTGGAGGACGGTGTGCTGCTGACCTGCTGCTGGTTTCCTTAGTTTTGGTTGTTTAGTTAATGGGGGGCTGCTAGGTTGTGTTCTGTTTATTTTATCGTAGTTTTTAGAAGGGCAGGGGAATAGTTTATTTGGAGGAAGGCCTGGGCAATACTGTGGTCCAACTGTGGCTGCCCCAGGTCTTCCTCCCGTTTACCTCTTTTCTTTTGCAGCCTCCTTATTGAGTTGTTGTTGTGGGTTTGTTTTAAATAAAGCACATTATTACTTTGATTCATGGTTTCGTTTGGTTTACTTTAATGGTTACTGGCCGGCTGAACGAGCCTGGGATGGCCGGCCGTAACATATGGGGACTCGTGAATTTTGTTGCTGTTTGTTCTAAAGCGCGGTGGAGTTTGATCTGGAGGGTTAGTAGAGCACTTGAAACTCATTACGGAAAAGAAGCTGATTGGGAATCAGCTGTGTGTTTTGCTATGGTTCAGCAGGGAGTGTTGGTGGAGCGGGGCGCGGCTGCCTCTCCTATGTCTAAAGGGGCGGGCTTTAGCGAGCAGGTAAGGTTGAGTGAGATAGCGCTAGAAATGCGTAAATTAGAAATAAAAGAGAAAGAGCTTGAATTAAAAATTAAAGAGATGACTCGCCGTTTTGAGGTGGAGACGGTACGTTTAAATGAGCTGGAGATGAGCGCGGCTGTGCCACAGCACGCTGCAGTTATACAGCCAGCTGAGCTAGACGTTACCGAACACATTGATCTTATTACCGAACACCTTGATCTTATTCCGGTTTTCTCTGAGGAGGAGGTAGACAAGTTCTTTGTTCTCTTTGAGCATGTCGCAAGTACTTTAAAGTGGCCTCGTGATTGGTGGGCGCTGGTGCTGCCGAGTGTACTCACTGGTCGGGCACAGGAGGTTTGTGCGTTGTTGTCCGTTGACGATAGTCTTGATTTTGACAAAATTAAAGCTGCCGTGTTGAGAGCATATGGATATAAGGCTGTGTTTGAGAGAACGGTGACACAAGAATGTCATGTTGAGAGCAATCATGGTGTCTCTGTCCAGTCGTGTAAAATCAGCACTGCTGGTGGGGCGGAGGGGAAGCACACCCGGGAGGGACGGGGCACGCGGGAACGTCCAGTGTGTTTCTATTGTAATAAACCGGGGCACATGGTCGCCAATTGTTATGCTTTACGGGGAGAGAAGGAACCTGCTGTGAAGTCAGTGGTTTGTGTTAACTCTTCGAAACCTGTGGCGGAGGTGGCTCCTGAGAGTCTGGAGTCAGAGCTAGACAATTATGCACCATTCTTGATGGGGGGCGCTGTGCCTTTAGAGCAAGTGGGGGATTCCGGTGTCATTTTCCGGGGGTTTGAGACACAGTGCAGGGGCGCGCCAGGGTACCTTGAGTCAGATTTGGTCTCCGGTCCGGTGGCTGTTCGTCCCTACTCTCCGATTGAAGGTGTGTCTCGTTGTTTGGGAAGTGATTTAGCTGGTGGTAAGGGGTTGGTCAAGCCTGAAGTGACGGTCGTTCCTATGGTTGCAGGGTGTAACGCTAGGTTGGCTCGGAAAAATCCTGTTTTTTTTTTTGCAGGTGCGATGACCAAACAGCAAGTAGTGAGCGTAGCTGCTACACCGTCCTCTGGCAAGTTGTCCATTGGGGAGGGTGGAGGAGTGTGTTGCGCTGTTTTGGCGGAGACGGGTCCTGGTCCGGTCGGTATTAGGCCCGGTGAATTCTCCGAGGAGGGGAGTGGAGCTGTTGGTGAACCTGGCTGTGCCCGTGATGTGGCGCTGTCCAGTGCTGAAGCTCAAACACCTGTTGGGGCGCTGTCTGGTGCTGGGGGTGCTGGCGGCGTGGTTGTGGTGGAGACTGGTAGTTCTCCAATTGAACGGCATGCCTGGAGTGTGAGCCTGAACAAGCGGGGTTGTCTTGGGAGGGAGGTGGAGTATGGGCTAGAGCATGGGGTTGCTGGGCCTGGTTTGAGCTTGTGGAGCTCTCCCTGTGTTTTGGTTGGCAGGGCTGATGGATCGGATCGTGTCTGCAGCATGTTACTGACTTTGTTTGGGCTACAGTGGTCTGTTTTGGGAGGCTCGTGGGCCGAGGTGAGGTACGGGACTGCTTTGGTCGCGCTTGTGTGTCAGGGCCTGCGATTGTTGTGTTTTTTTTGTCTGGGTTTTGTTTATGACAGGGGAAAAGTAAAATCCAGTTAAAAAAAACACTAACTTAGGTTGGGGGTGTTACGGCTCCCGCCTTGTTTTCTCCTCCCTCCTCTTGCCTCCTTCGTTCTCTCTCTCTCAGGTGTTCTGGGGCCTGATTGGGGCAGGTGCTCCCAATCATGCAGAGCTTAAAGGCGTGGCCTGGGCGGCTGGCTCTCTCTCTCTGCCTGCCTGACTGGAGGACGGTGTGCTGCTGACCTGCTGCTGGTTTCCTTAGTTTTGGTTGTTTAGTTAATGGGGGGCTGCTAGGTTGTGTTCTGTTTATTTTATCGTAGTTTTTAGAAGGGCAGGGGAATAGTTTATTTGGAGGAAGGCCTGGGCAATACTGTGGTCCAACTGTGGCTGCCCCAGGTCTTCCTCCCGTTTACCTCTTTTCTTTTGCAGCCTCCTTATTGAGTTGTTGTTGTGGGTTTGTTGTAAATAAAGCACATTACTTTGATTCATGGTTTCGTTTGGTTTACTCTAATGGTTACTGGCCGGCTGAACGAGCCTGGGATGGTCGGCCGTAACACATGGCAATGTTGAGGGTGCCAGAAGGGCTGGTCTGAGTATTTCAGAAACTGCTGATCTACTGGGATTTTCAGTCCAAACCATCTCTAGGGCTTACAGAGAATGGTCCGAAAAAGAAAAAATATCCAGTGAGCGGCATTTGTGTGGACGTAAAATGCCTTGTTGAAGTCAGAGGTCAGTGGAGGAAAGGCATTCTGGTTCAAGGTGATAGAAAGGCAACAGTAACTCAAATAACCACTCGTTACAACCAGGGTATGCAGAATACCATCTCTGAACGCAAAACACGACCAACCTTGAAGTAGATGGGCTACAGCAGCAGAAGACCCCACCAGGTGCCACTCCTGTCAGCTAAAAACAGGAAAATGAGGCTACAATTCTCAAAGGATCACCAATATTTGACAATAGCAGAGAAATCATGCCTGGTCTGTTGAGTCTCGATTTCAGTTGCGGCATTCAGATGGCGGGTTCAGAATTTGGCGTAAACAACATGAAAGTATGGATTCATCCTGCTGTGCACCATCAACCATGCCATGTTCAAAGTCACTTTAACCCCCTTTCTTCACCATTCTGATGCTCGGTTTGACTTCAGTACATTTTCTTAACCACGTCTAAATGCCTAAATGCATTAAATTGCTGCCATGTGATTAGCTGATCAGCTTTTTGTTTTTATAAGCCATTGAACAAGTGTACCTAATAAAGTGGCCGATGAGTGTATACCGTATATTTTTTTTATATCTGACAGTGTTGACATATTTAACGTTTCTTAAACAGAACAAATAGAGTTTTTCTAGTAGCAGTTTGGTTTTTCTGTTGATGATAGGTGCGAGTATGAACTACTACTAGGAAAATAAAATGATTGAAACATTTCAAATAACTTCTTCAGAAATTGTAAGTCAGTGTTGACGTATCATGGTTGTGACGCAGGACATTTAAGATTTGTAATGTAAAATATTCTAAAACTACAACACTTATCAGAGCCTGTCTGACTCTTATGTACTCTGCAGAGGTAGAATTTGACAAGAGGTCCTTCATAGTGACAGCTGCCCCTTATTTTAATGGATTGACTGATGGTGGTGACAAAAAGTGTCCCACCACTTTGAAACCATATAAAACATGAATGTGTTGAAAAACAGTTTTTATTGATATGAGAGATTATTTAGTGTTGCTTTTGATGAAAAAAACTAATTTTAATCATTAAAGTAAATGTTTAATAGGTTGTATTTAGGGCTGTCAAGCGATTAAAAAAAGTAATCTAATTAATTACAGGCTCTGTGATTAATTAATCGCATACTTATATGACACTTTTATGCCTGTTTATAAACAGCTGTATAGCCTACAGTTTCTCTCTCTCTCTCTCTCTCTCTTTCTCTCTCTCTCTCTCTCTCTCTCTCTCTCTCTCTCTCTCTCTCTCTCTCTCGTAACTTCTTTCTCCTCCCCTCAGCCAGGTTTCTACATGAAATAAAAATAGGAACTTCGCCAAATTTTCTACTTCAAACCACAAAAAAACAAGCAGGCTAAATAAAGACTATTGTCTATCTTCCACCACAGACAGCGTTGCACTGCCACAGGTGCGCATAGCCTAAGTCGACTGATTCACCATCGTCCTACTCATAGCCAAAAATATTGACAGACACACACACACACACACAAAAGAGGAAAAAAGGCAGGCTGCATATGCTAGGAAGAGTGACAGGGGGGGTGGGTCCGTTTATGCGTTAAGCTAGCAAACAAAAGTGAGACGGAAGATTGATAAATACTGAGAGTTTTGAACCTACATTGTTAATTAGTCTAAATCAATAATGCACAGACACTGCGGAGAATAACATAAGATAACTTCCTACCTTCATGCTTATTTGCCCGAAGCTTTCCATAAAATGTCCATAGAGCCCTCTCTATACTTCTTCACATTTAAATCCTGTGCGGGCCGTGTCCGCAAACTACAGGTGCAGCTGCGCTATCGTCTCACCCCTTTTGCACCGGTTCAAAGGGCACTATAGAAGTGCGATTAATCTGCGTTCATTTTTTTTTTAATCGCGTTCATTTTTCTGTGATTAATTAATCGAAATTAACACGTTAATTTGATAGCCCTAGTTTTATTGCATATGATAGATTGAAACCCTCTCTGTGGACACACTGTTTTGGACGTCGTGAGAAGATAACAAGTGTCATATATTTGACATAATAAAGATTTAATTAAATTTAAGGGGATAATTGTGCTCCAGACATTCTATTCTTAATCCCTAATAACATCTACAATTTTAAATGTTTTTATTTTTAAAGATAACAGCAGTATGGAAGACAGCCTTTTGTCCCGGTTCTCAAGAATCACTGATATACATTCCCAAAATTCCCAAACACATTTCATGTATATACATGAAATTTTTTGAGAATGTTTTCAGTAGAAACTGGAATAGCTGAAGTAAGATAAAGTGCAATAACACACAAAGGGGTACTTATTCAGTAAAAGAATACAACATATAAAAGCAATGTAAAATTGTATGTGCAGTAGGGATGGGAATTGATAAGAATTTAACGATTCCGATTCCGGTTCCGCTTATCGATCCGATTCCTTATCGATTCTCATTGGGTGAGAGAAAAAGTACAAATTAGTTTGTTTGTATTTTCTCTCTTTAATATTTTATCAGAGGTGCAGTGTTTCCCACAGAATTTTTTTAAAGTGTGGGGGGGGACCCCGACCCCCCTAGGGGGGTCCGGGGGTATGCTCCCCCGGAAGAAAATGTTGTACCTTTTAAATGTTAAATGCATCAATCTGGTGTACTTTGAAGAACACTATTCCTATATAAATGGTGATTAAGATGGAGTTTAACACACTTATCAATGGTTAATGAATAAATAATTTTCTATGATACACATTTGAGCCATCAAAAAAATGAAGCAAAGGTGGTGGTTACCTGTGGTTCAAAAGAGTGAACACAAGCGCCCTTTTGTTTTATTAGATTGTTGAATTACTAGTACTCAAATAACTGTGACTACAATCACGAAGGATAGCTCACAATATTCTTTCCAGCAGAGGGTGCTCAAAGAGCGCAGAATGAATTGTGATGGAAAAATTGCTCGCGATCAGACATACAGACGGTAATTTTCCTACTTACTAGGGATGCACCGAAATGAAAATTCTTGGCCGAAACCGAATACAATTAAACAGTTGGCCGAAAGGCCGAAACCGAATACCGAAAGAGGCTTTTGCAGTTTTGTTTATTATTTAGTCAATTATTTCAACATTGCATACATGAACTCCCAAATGTTCTCCTCAAACATAGCCTACAACTAAAAAGCAACCCTAAATAAACAATTAAACAGTAAAACCTTCAAATCTAAGAGTAAAATTAATATTTCACTAGGAATTAATTTGTGAACCTCTCACTGATTTTTACCTTGACTTAGGCCTATATGAGGATGAATCTACAAAGATTGACTTATTGCCGTTCTTCATTTTTTGCAGTGCAGGTTGAGTTGCTCTAAAAACAACTGCACCACAGCTGCCACCATAATGTTCAGACTACAGAATTTGCTTCAAAGCCCTGATCATAACAATGAGAGGCTTTAAACGATGTCAATTCTTAGGAGGTGATTGTAACCTTTTTGTCTGTAGACTGAAACTAACGGGGGGAGGCGGCTTGCTGGACATATATTTAGTCGCGCTGTCAGTTTGCCGACTTGGCTCTGTGTATTCAGGCTCGAGAAATGCAATCAGACCGTAGGAGCCTTTTCCCCCAACAGCGCTAACGAACAGGATATCTCCGGTTATCATTTTAGATGTCAAACTAAAGTTTTTTTTGCGCGGCGGCCCTCACCGGCGAGGTGTCACTGTGAGACACCGTTACCAACTGTCACAGAGTTTCACCGGGTGAATCGCTGCTTCGCTCGCGCAAGGCTTTTGTGTTTCTATGGTGATTAAACATCAGTGTTGGACGAGCGTTTTAACTTTATGCTGCATTAAGCATTGCACTGTCTGCGCCGTGTTTCATCCAGTTTGAAAACATTCTCCCACACTGGACTCTGACATTTTCATGCACGCTCCAAACTGCTCCTGCTGCGCGCTCACAAAGAGACGTGGACTCGCATACACGGTTACGTCTTTCTTTACTGCCATTTCCTGGTTTACCAGCGCGCAGCTCTTTTAAAAACATATTTCCTTAGTGTCATTTAGTTCGCCAATTTTCGGTAATGTTGTTCGGCTTTTTAACTGTTTCGGGGCGAAACCGAAAATGACTTATTTTGCCATTTTCGGCCGAACTTTTTCGGTGGCGGAATATTCGGTGCATCCCTACTACTTACCTCAATAAGTTTCAGATGATCCTTGTCAAATTAATGCGCTGATACCTCTTCTCGTAGGCTACCTGGCAATACAGTCACAGCGCGTGTTGACACTGCAGGGGGAGGGGCTGATTGACTCGGGGAGATTGAAGCCTCGATCCCTCAAGCAGCGCTTTGATAATACGTCCATGATTGAAGGAAATATTGTTTCTTGAGATCACAGCACGAATCACACGTTAAATATTTTTATGCGGAAATTCTATTGTTTCCAAGTGAAACTCACGCATTGCAAATGAAATGTATACGCATTGAAAGATTATCAAGAGTAGGCTACTTTAGGATTAGGAAATTGTCAATTTTCACAAATATTGGTCCAGACAAAAAAATAAATGTTTGGCTTTTAAGTAGGGCTGTCAAGCGATTAAAAAAATTAATCTAATTAATTACAGGCTCCGTGATTAATTAATCTAAATTAATCGCACACTTATATGACACTTTTATGCCTGTTTATAAACAACTGTAGGCCTATAGGCTACCGTTCGTCTCTCTCTCTCTCTCTCTCTCCGTCTCTCGTAACTTCTGTCTCCTCCCCTCAGCCAGGCTTCTACATTAAATACAGTCATATGAAAAAGTTTGGGAACCCCTCTCAGCCGGCATTATAATTGACTCTGCTTTCACAAAAAAAAGATAAAAGTGGTATGTCTTTAATTTACCAGGAACAGCTAAGTACTGGGATGTTTTCCAAACAAAGATTTTTTGAAAAGCAGTATTTGGTTGTATGAAATAAAATAAAATGTGAAAAACTGGCTGTGCAAAATTATGGGTACCCTTGTGGTTTTGTTGATTTTAATGCCTGTAACAGCATGTAAAACTGATGAGTTTAAACGCAAAGTTGGTTGGATTATGTTGTTAAGCCTTGAACCTCATAGAATTGTCTGTTTAATCATGAGAAAATGTATTTTAGGTGCCTAAATGCAAGTTGCACTTCTCTTTGACTCTCTGCTGAAGTGAGACAGAATGGGATCATCAAAACAGCTCCCAAAAGATCTGAAAAACAAAGATTATTCATTGTCATGGTTTAGGGGAAGGCTACAAGAAGCTTTCCCAAAGGTTTCAATTGTCAATTTCTACTGTAAGGAACGTTGTCAGGGAATGGAAGGACACAGGCACAGTTGCAGTTAAACCCAGGTCTAGCAGACCAAGAAAAGTACAAGAGCGGCATATGCGGCGGATTGTGAGAATGGTTGCACACAACCCAAAGATCACCTCCAAAGACCTGCAAGAACATTTGGCTGCAGATTGTGTATCTGTACATGGTTCTACAATTCAGTGCAATTTGCACCAAAACATCTGTATGGCCGGGTGATGAGAAGGAAGCCCTTTCTGCGCCCACGCCACAGATACAGTTGCATGGAGTATGCAAAAGCTCATTTAGACAAGCCAGCTTCATATTGGAAGAAAATGCTTTGGACTGATGAGACAACAATTAAGTTATTTGGTCTTTATAAAAAGCAGATGTTTTGGTGCAAATTGCGCTGAATTGTTGAACGATGTACAGATACACAATCTGCAGCCAGATGTTCTTGCAGGTCTTTGGAGGTGATCTGTGGGTTGTGTGCAACCATTCTCACAATCCTCCACCTATGCCGCTCCTGTTTTTTTCTTGGTATGCTATGCCTGGGTTGTGCCTATGCTTGTGTCCTTCCATTTCCTGACAACGTTCCCTACAGTCGAAATTGACAATTGAAACCTTTGGGAAAGCTTCTTGTAGCCTTCCCCTAAACCATGACAATGAACAATCTTTGTTTTTCAGATCTTTTGGGAGCTGTTTTGATGATCCCATTCTGTTTCACTTCAGCAGAGAGTCAAAGAGAAGTGCAACTTGCATTTAGGCACCTAAAATACATTTTCTCATGATTAAACAGACAATTCTATGAGGTTCAAGGCTTAACAACATAATCCAACCAACTTTGCGTTTAAAGTCATCAGTTTTACATGCTGTTACAGGCATTAAAATCAACAAAACCACAAGGGTACCCATATTTTTGCACAGCCAGTTTTTCACATTTTATTTTATTTCATACAACCAAATACTGCTTTTCAAAAAATCTTTGTTTGGAAAACATCCCAGTACTTAGCTGTTCCTGGTAAATTAAAGACATACCACTTTTATCTTTTTTTTTGTGAAAGCAGAGTCAATTATTATGCCGGCTGAGAGGGGTTCCCAAACTTTTTCATATGACTGTATATTAAGGAACTACTAGCGCCGAAAGAAAAAAAACACAAAAAAACAAGCAGGCTAAATGACGCACACACACACACACACACACACACACACACACACACACACACACACACACACACACACACACACACACACAAAGGAGGAAAAAAGACAGGCATATGCTAGGAAGAGTGAGAGCGGGCGGGTGTTCCGTTGAGACGATCGCAACTAGCAAAAAAGTGAGACACGAGGAAGATTGAGAGATAGGCCTACTGTTTTGAACCTACATTGTTAATTAGGCACCCACTAAATCAATAATGCACAGACACTGCGAGAATAACATAAAACGTATTCCTACCTTCATGCTTATTTGCCCTCGGCCCCTTTCCCCTGCTTCTTTCTTTACTCTTTAATCCCGTGCGGGCCGTGTCCGCAAGATACAGGTGCAGCTCCGCTATCATCTCACCTCTTTTGCACCGGGTCAAAGGGCAATATAGAAGTGCGATTAATCTGCGTTAATTTTTTTAATCGCGTTAATTTTTCTGTGATTAATTAATTGAAATTAACGCGTTAATTTGACAGCCCTACTTTTAAGCCCAAATGCCATTATGTGCCCTAAAAACTAAAAACACAGACTGAAAACAGTCAAGGAAGAGCTTGTGCCTTTTGGAATATTAACAGTGCTCATTTGCACTTGAAACAAAATTCAATTGACATAATAAATACAAACAAGTCTTTTGAAAAGATAAGACCAACTATCAACTTTGGCAAATTAACCATTTTTATGCAGAAAAATCATCATGTTTGCGCTCTCGGGAAGGATATGAGATATTTAATGTATGTTAAGTGTTATTATATGATGATTGCGCCCTTACTCTGAAAGGGCAACGTGATGATGTCACTACGTTCAAGAGAAGGAACCCTTGCTTTATAGGTCCGTGGAAGGAACGCCTCAGGTCAAACTGTCCCGTTGTAAGTTGTTGTTGAACTGACTGCCCAGTAGTCAGTCATGTAGGCTATTCAAGAAGAGAATAAATACGCCATAAAGGCTAAAAGAGAATGTATCACTTTGCTCATTCTTCACCACGCCAGCGACGAGGAGTCACCGCTCCATCTCAGCTTTGCAATGTACATGCTGTTATGTGGAGCGCGCTGTTTATTATTAATATAATGGCCCGTCATCAGACACACGTAGCGAATGGTTTTATACACATCGATCGCTCCGTCAAGTAATCCAAGGCAGAGCTTTTTGTATGGGCAGGGAGCGTTATTTTAAGTGTGTCTTACTGTCTTTATAAAGTGTTTTGTTAAACGTTTCCTTATCACCGGACCGCCGAGTCCCGCTGTGTGTTGTTTTGGGTTCGTCCCCACCGCCGTGTGTAAAGGCAGCAATAACAGCTGATGAACGAGAGTAAACAGCGCTCAAGAAATCCTTTTTGCTTTGCTTTATGCTGCTCTCGCCTTTTTATGTATCTCCCTCTTTTATCAGCCCACACCTAGGCCTACACACATGTTCATTCTCATACATTTTATGTTCAAATCCAAGTGATGGGCAATTCTGGTGCCGACTAGTAAGGCAGCGGAGCGGACATTTAACCCTTTCATGCATGAATTATGATATCCTTAGTCTGGATTTTTTTCTCAAGTGATTTTATACTTCTTTAGGCATGAAAAGAAAAAATATAACTTCATTTTTTTTAAACACACATTTTTCAGAGAGTTTTACACATGTCCACTCGGGTGGACTCCATGCGTTTTGACTTCTCAATTTTGACCTTATTTATTTAACAAAACAGTGAAAAAAATGATATATTATCTGAAAACTATAAAATAATACATATTTTCAATGCCTGTTCACATATATTAACATATTCCAATACTTCAATCTAATGCAAAAGCGTGGAATAATTTTTTCAATCAAAAATTTCTATAAAAACAACAGATAACTTTTTCCTTGGTTTTCCAATTTCTCTTTTTCAGATGTCATTTAGCAGTATAGCCTACTGACTTGTACATCACATCATCAAAGCTATTTTAATATGAAAATTGGCATCATAGTGACACCAACTGTTTTACACATAATGGAATGGTCTGGAATTTTTTTTTTCTTTTTACACAAATACTTCAAGTTGCATTCTAATAACATAAATCAATTGATTTAAAACCAAAAAGTTACAGCAAAATAAGCTTTTTTAAGCACAACACATCTGCAGTCATAGTATTTATTGAAGTCCGTGATGCATGATGTCCAATTTAGTGGACATGTGATTAAACATCATTTCCTCCCAATGTAAAATCAATAATTGGAAATTTGAACAACTATATGACTCCTAAGATGTTACTTGATGTTGCCATATTTTTTTTACCTGCCAGAGTCTGCTATTCTTGAAGTATTTACAGGATATTCCTGAGCTACACAACTTTTCTGCTCCCTGTCGGCCATCTTGGTTTTGACTAATTGTAGCTGCTCTTACAATGGTTGGCCACTGGTTGGCAGTGCATTGGATGACACATAAGAGTCCACTGTAGTGGCTGATATGCAACTAGGCGATCTACACCCATGCATATTCAAGAAAACAGCATTTGAATAGCTGTCCACTGTAGTGACCTCTATGCGTGAAAGGGTTAAATGTTTAACTGTCAGGATCGCAGTCTGCGCGCTTGCTTGTGCGTGTGTCGTTTGACGAAATGTAAACTTTAAAATTGTTGCAAGTGGCCATATTGTCACCTTTTTGCTTGAATTACAACCACACTTTAGAGCGCTTCTGCCTCGACGCCATGTTTGCTGCGTTCTGAACCAAAACAAAGCAGCGCAAGTGTGTAGTCATTACGCATTTGCAACGAGCGGAACCGTTAAGCAGAACCGCTAAGCAGGCATGTTAACGATTCCCATCCCTAATGTGCAGTTTTTTGAAGTGTTGGACTTCAGATGTGATCTGACTCATCTTGGAAAATACAGGCGGTTGTAGAACAAACCTTGTCTTCTGAAGGATAAAATGAGGAAAAGCAGATTTGGAGGTACATCAGTTCTCAAACACATTTACATCACAGGGGTGATCCTTAGCTTTACATAGGTTCCACAGTTACTGTACATGGACCAGGCAGCAGTGTTGTGACCAATGGTGTTTTTTTTTGTTCCAAACTATAAAAAGAGCTAGGTGACTTTATACAATTCCGTTTTAGATAATACCATTTGAAAGAAACAAAACAAATAAAGACAAAGTCACCACCAATTAACTAAGCAACATCACATCACATGAGAGCAAGGTGAATGCATATACCAGTGTTTCCCCTACCATTATACAGGCCTGGCGGGGCCTGTATAATGGTAGGGGAAACGAGACCCCCCGCCAGGCCAACAACAGCCTGGCTTAAAAAAAATAAAAAATGTATAATCAATCTTTCATTGATTCCGTAATACTCATTTTTGAGCGTATGCGCGGCACTGTCAGTCTACCCCTCGTGTGCGCCTGTCTTTACAACCTCTCGTTTGTTCATCCCATCAGCTGATCTGTGTGTCTGCGCGCGGCGCGATGCGCGTGTGCATTCGGTGCACACTTGTTAAACACACGGAAGCCAATGAGCAGGAGCATGACTAGCAAGCAAACGTTGAACTAGTGGCGAAAATAAAACCAGTGCCTGCTCTATGGAGATATTAAGGACTCAGTAACAGGGACGTTGAACATGAAAAAGTGCTGAGCAAAACTTAGAAAGTTAAAATCGCTACGTCGCCGTGGCAACACAACCAATCTGTATCAACAGCAGAGACAGCGCAGAAAAAAACGGCATGCACTCGTTTCAGTAAAGGCTGTTACATACTCCGCGAGAAGAAAGAACGAAGTTCTCGGTGACAGAGCTGCGAGAAGAAAATGACGTCATTTTCTTCTCTCAGCTCTTGTTTAGCTGTTCTCGCAGCTTGTTCTCGACACATCACCCGGGCCGAACTTTCTTCTCGCAGCTTGTCCGAGAACTATTGTGTGATTGGTCAGTCTGAAGTCAATGAGGAAAGCGAAGTGAAATCAGCTGGCGCTACTGAGTCAATTACCATGGTAACAATGCGCCGCGGTGAGGAGTTCGGCAGTTGAGTTCTCGTGAAGTATGTAATGTCAGACCAGAAAGAACTTCTCGCAGCTCTGTCACCGAGAACTTTGTTCTTTCTTCTTGCGGAGTATGTAACAGCCTTAAGTTTACAGAAGTGCCACACCTCTACTGCCTTTCAGGAAAGCATTAATTTATTTTCAAGGGACATATTAATTTATTATTTAAACCGTTAGGTTATCTTGAAAACAGAAGGCTATTGTAGGCCTGCAAGCTTAATTTGTTTGTATTTTCAATGCTACTTTATTTTTATGTTTTAAATTGAGTTAAAGGCTAGATGAAATATAATGGGCGGAATAGGGAATTTGCCTTACGTAGCACACATGTTGATAGGCTAATCATGATGTGTAGCCTATGTTAATTTATTTATTTTCAACAAGGCTATTTGCCTAAAAAAAAATATATATATATGTTTCAGTAGGCTAGCTTCAAGGTTAGGTGATTCAGATTATTCCAGAAATTAGTCCTAGACAGGACCTGTCTATTAGATCTTAGTGTTTATTGTTTTTTATTGAAATCCACGTGTTTTTCTTCAATAGTTTACATGGCTTGTGTCTCCAAATTATTACAGGAAATGGTTATAGGCAGGACATATGACAGTTGTTTACAGAGCACAACATTAATCAGATTTCGCCTCTCAAAGTGCACCAGATTGATGCATTTAACTTTAAAAGGATAAAGTTTTCTTCTGCAGGGGCATGCCCCCAGACCCTCCTAGAAGGTCCATTCAACCAGCAGGATCTAAAAATCCTGTGGGAAACACCAAATGTACAAACGTACTGAATGTGAAAGCATAACCCTATGCCCTCATTCTTAACGGGCTGTCAAAAGAAGCTCATCCCAAATGGGGTTCGTTTTGGTCAATTCCTTCTAGAAATTTGATACGCACGCGGCGCGCATACCCTTCATCAGCTCTTACCACCAGGCCTAAAAAAAATTCTAGGGGAAACACTGTATACATTAAGCAAATGCAAATAAAATCGAGTTATGTGAAAGGAAATTGAACGCTTTACAATGTTTCATTTCTTGTGTAAAACCAGAGGTTCATTAAGTCAAAGTCAGATGAAACAAAAACAGCTTCAATCTTTGATGCAATGTCCAGAGATTCATTAACCTAGCATGGACATATCTCTTTGGTGATGGCTAATGAAGGTGAAAAAATCTTACCTTTAGACTACTTTGGTTTCATCCAAACCCTCCTCAACGCATCTATTGCAGGGAAACAAAACAAAAATCAGATTGCACTGCATAAAATATTAAGGAAAAAATATTTTCTCCCCTAAGGGATTCATTGTCAAATTAGTGGTTTGCATTTTTCTTTCTCAATGTCACAGATGGGATTGCAGACATGATTTTAGACTTTGCTCCATCTGTTGTGTGTCATGGTCCTGCAGAACCTCCTCCGTCATCTCTTCATTTACAGTCATAGGACAAAGACATTTGGACGGATTCAACAAGAATTTATGTAAGCCCATTGGCAAATTATTTAATAAAAACTTTTGACAAGGGAAAAATCATCATGACATTTTTAAAATGTTATTTCCGACCAACCCCAACATTTGCTAGTCTCTGTGCCCAATGGATGTAGAGAGACTGAGGGAGTGTGCTGGACTAGATTTTACACCCTCAGTCCTCAGTCAGTCTAACCGAGGCCCCTTCATTACTATTTTCCTTCCCTCCATTAGAGCCCCTCTGAATTCCTCCGCATACAAATTAATTTACTGCCCACACATTTGCGTCCCATTTCTCATCAGCCGTTCACTTATTTGCCCAATTCCAAGCGGATCCCTGCGCACTCCCAGAACCTCTTTTCATATTTCCCTCATCAGCCCTGTAGTAAATATACCACTTTATTTCCACTTCTCTATTTCCATTTCCATTTCTTTACATTTCAGTGTGCCTCATGCCTTTGCTCACTATTCAACAGGACCTGAACCTGATTCAGACCCCTTACCTGCCCCTCCCCTGCAATCTAGTGACACAACTTCTACAATGTGTCTCTATCGTCTGCATTTGGTTCCAATTCCTGTGCAGCCGACAAATAATTTTGTCACACAGAAAGGCAGATCTGTCAAGCCTAAACATTCCAGAGAAAACTGAAAGTAGAAATTATGACGGAATTATTAGAGGAAGCTAGAGGTAAAAATCTACTTAATAGATTATAACACTGAGTTACGTGGATTGTTTGTTTGTGTGTGTGCATATTTATTAAATAAATGAGGATGATTCACAAAAATGTAGTTTTAATTTACACTGCAGTGAATGAGACATATTGACAGTGAAAATGTTAAACCAGTTAAACTCTGCACCCTGAGCTCATTTTTGGTCCTTTTGAGTTTTCATTTTACAACTGTTGGGGCTGTGTTCATGCTAAAAATGGTATCAGATTGGGCAAAATATATAATTATGTTTTCTGACCAATGTATGAATTTCAATTTCTCAGCTTATATTGACACCTAAATGCACTGCACATTGTAACAGCTTTAAGACACAATGCACACTGTTTCTTTGTTTGTTTATCTGACACATTTTTATCTTTCTTTAATTGCATTTGTGTTTCATATCGGGAAAAAGGGTAGATGCATACGGATTTCGATATGTTACTAGCAGGGCTGTACGCTTATTTTTTTAGGTGGTAGCACTGGTGCTAGGAAGCAAAAAAATTCAGTAGCACAAAAATAAATTTGGTAGCACACAAAGTATGATCGAAAACTTGCATAACCTTAACCCTTGCATTTAATTATGCTTTATTTTTCTTTTAACAAGGTTTTTTTCTAATAACACCATGACTTTGGACTTTAAACAAAGGCCTAATCGAACTGAAAACAGGGAGAATAGAAATAGGCTAAATAAGTGAGACATATTTTTAATAATTGAATAAAATAAATATGTCAAAATAAAAATAACCCGTTGAAAATGGTGTTGATAGGGCACGTCTTTTGATAGCATTAAATGTAAGGGCATGATTTATTTATGTCAAGGAGCAGGGTGGATAGGCAGTTGCATTGTAGTGTTGACAGTTGTGGTGGCAGGAGTCAAGGAGCTTTAAACTTCCTGTGTTTTTTATTCATTGATTGCTTGGTCATAGACCACTATGATTCCACTTAAAGTGAATAAACAAATTGGTCGGGATGTTTAGAGGTGCAGATCAGGTCGTATACCTTTTTTTCTCTCTCTCTCTCTCTGTCTCTGTCTCGCGGTCGCGTATGTCACGTTACTCACGTGTCCGCGCGTGACAAATCTTGCACATTATTTTAGTTTGTTGTGAGTCTGAAGTGTTTTCAGACTACACAATTAGTTTTACATTTATTTTCGTCATCTAGAAGTTTTTCAAAACACCCGGCAATGCGCAACATCTCCCTCCTACTCTCTGGACCAGCCGATAGCTAAATTATCAGGTGAGGGAGGGGCCGAGCGAGCGCACTGCATTTAACAGCCTGCATGTCCCGGCGTGCGGAACAATGATAGTTTAATAACGATTATTTTGTTTTCATGATTGAGGGAAGCCGTAATAGTAATCGAAAATGAAATTCAAGTTATTGTCCAACCCCTCAAGAAGGATGACTTAAATTGGGCTGAATTTGGAGAGGTTTTAAATAGCTATATTTATTCTCAATCTTTATCATTTTGGCGCTCCTGATTTTCCTTTGGCGCTGGATAAATCCGCTTTGGCGGGCGCCAAAATTTTCTCTATGCAGGAAAAACCCTGCTAGTGTGTGCAGTAATAATTATGGAAAAATGAATAGGGGTGCACTGATTGCAATTTAGACAAAAGAATCTAACCTTTGCAATTTTTTGCTGATTCAGAATTATTATTATTATGTCCTTCTGTTAATTACAGACCTGCAAACTCATAGGAGGTGAAAAAGGTGACAAACACCCGTACCTTCTGGGGGGGGGGGGGGGGGGGGGGGTCGGGGGTATGCCCCCCCGGGAGATTTTTTTTAAACTTTTTAAAGTGAAATGCATGAATCTGGTGCACTTTGAGAGGAAAATTAAGAGGCTAAATCTGAGAAATTTTGTGTGAACAAATAATTTGGAGACACTGGGTCGGATGAATTAGAAGCTATTGAAGAAAGACACTTGGATTTTCCATTAAAATGTTCATTTAAAATAAAATGTTATGCAGGGTCCTCTGGGTTGGGCTTGGTAGTCTTTTTCTTTTACGGGACATATTTCTCTGTAATGTAATGAATACATTTAAATGCAATGAGAGGAACGAAGCAGAAGAACTCTGTTGTCCAGCTATCTTTTTTTCCACAGACGAGGCTGAAATAGGTTATACAGTGCATGGGCATCCGAGCCCCATTTCCAAATGTTTTTAAATAAACTCAATACACACTGTGCGTGAACGTGACGTGATCAGTTAAACTTGGATTACCTCCCAGATGAACTGATTAAATTATTGGGCTATTAACTATCTAGACCAAAACATTGTATTCATTTTTTTGTATGATATAATAATATGATGTTAATATCAAACACATAAAATTAAATTTAAAAAAAAAAAAATTAAAAAATTGGGGGGGCCTGTCGGTCGGGGGCCCTAAGCAACCCCTAAATTTGCTTATGCCTCGGGCCCGGCTCTGATTGTGAGCGCACTGCAGACGCTTCATTTCTGCAATGTGTGCTCATTAAAATGTCAGCTTCACTTAAGAGTCAACAGTTGTGTGGGTCAGAACAGTGCAGTGCAAAATATGCAGCATAAAGCTATAACATTCGTCTACGACCGTGATGTTAAATCACCTTCACACAAAGCCTCCGCCCGAGCAAAGCAGCGAGTCGATCGCTGTGACGGTGAAAATCACCGGGACTCGGGAGACCTCGCCAGTGTGAGCGAGTGAGACGCCGCTCAGAAAAAACTCTGTGGTTTTATGGATGAAATCACAGTCGGGGATATCCTGCCCGTTAACGTTGTCTACGGGAACGGCTTCTGCGATCTGTTTCTATATCTCGAGTCTAAATCATGGACATATACAGAATACAGAGAGCCATGTCGGCAAACTGACAGCGCGACTAAATAAAGGGACTGTACAGTGAGCTGCGTCCCTCCGTTACTTTCTGTTTTCAGCCGAGTAGGCTAAGTCACATTCACCTCTAAAGCATTGACAGTGTTTAATCAAAGCCTCTAATTTTTTATTTTTTATTATCAAAAAGGCTTTGATTGAGACTTTTAGCCAATTCTAAAGTCTGAACACACACACAGCAGCAGGCAGTAGTGATACTTTACGGTGCCCGATTTTAACGCTGATTGGACAATACTCATGACGTCTACCAAAGATGTTTTATTGCCAAGATAACTATATTCCCTTGTCTCACACTACGGTAACTCGCCCACACAGTTCAGACTGGGAAGCGCTGGCTGACTTCTCTGGCAGCTGCCGCTACCCCAACCCCCCCCCCCCCCTCCCAAAAACAAAAACTCTTCGGATCTATACGATTCACGTGGGTCATATATTTTGATTCAAAACGGCGAAAAGCGACGAGTTTGCAGGTATGTAATTAAAACCAAACTTTAAAACATTAAACATAGCCTATTAAATAAATAAGTATACATATTGGTACAATTTAGGATAAATTAAATAGGTTGTTGTGAATGTGTTGGGAGTAGCTTTTCAGTGGCTTATTTAAAACTGTTTAAATAGACTAGGCTACTGTTGACTGCTCGCTGCAGCTGAATGAGTTTGGTATTTTATGTATTTATTTATTTGCACACACTCAACACACTCAACAAATACATTAACACATGTAAAGATTAAAAGAGTATGTGCTGGAGAGGTCAGAAACCCGAATGGGCTTATCGAGTGACCTCTCCAGGTTACATATAAACAAAAAAAAATATATAAAAAAAAAATATATATATATATATATATATATATATATATATATATATATATATATAAAAAGAAAACAATTACCAAAACCTTTGGTAGTTGCCTTTCAAGCTAGAAAAAAACGCTAACTTCCTGTTCTTACCGGCTTCAAAATAAAAGTCAACTCACGTTTGGCTAGTAACAGGCTTTTAATGTGAAGGCGCACAGGAAATGTTCTGTTTGTACACGCGCTAACTTAACTGCAGTAATGTGCCGTCTCCTTCCGGTAATTACCCGTTGGTGAAGTTTATTAGAGGCTTGCATCGCCGCACGAGCACAGATCCCGAGGTCACATATCTTTCACCAGCCAAAGTGGAGGGTGGACTCAATAACTTACTTGCCTAAGTCTACATTTACCCCCATTTGGAGTATTAATGTAGAGCACTCTAAGCAGTGTTTTGCAGCGCTCCTCTGTGTTTCAAAGACAGCCTCTCCTCATAAGCTACCTGTCGCACGAGTGCGAATGGATTTGTATTCATCATCGCACGTGATCAATTTCAGTAGCAAATGCGATCAAAACTGTCGCACTGTACAGCCCTGGTTACTAGGATACATTTCTATTGTTTTAATTTAAATTTAGACTTATTTTATGTACAAGCCTAAACGTTAGATATCACATACCATTTAATCAAACACATACGTTGATCTATAGGCCTATCCTATTTATCATTGTGTAAAATTAATAGTTTTTTAGGATTTTCTTTTAAACATAGGGGTTAATAAAGTCAAATAATAAAGCAACAATCTGGGAATGTGGTAGAAGCATTTATACCATAGTCTTTGCGAATACTCTATTCTGATTGGCTAGAGAACATTCCATAGGTGTGGATTAACCCCTGATATATGGACACCAAGATGGAACTGTTAAACATTCTGTCCACTTTGATGCATCGCCGCTGATTAAACAGTGTTGATAAGTGATTTATAAAGCATAAAATATCCTGCCTTGCAATAGCCTCTGAACAACACAGGATGGCGCTCGTAACACACAAGCTGCGATAACGAAAGTAGTGAAATAAATTGGCTAAGCTAAATGTCCTCTGGCTAAACTTCAATGTCCAATAAATGTTTTTGATATAAAGAGCATTTCTATTAAGTAATGTAGAGATGAAGATTAAAGAAAATGTCAGGCTGGTCTCTAAACTTTTCCGGAGCTGTATTGGCTGATTACAGCGTGCTCAATGTTGTTGTGTCTTTGTGTTGGTTTTATTGAAATCCCAATAAAATAAATGTATGTGTGGGGTTGTAATGTGAAAAATGTGGAAAAGTTCAAGGGGTATGAATACTTTTTCAAGCCACTGTATGAATTTCAGTGTATGTGTTTGGACACACACACACACACACACACACACACAGACACTTACTTGTCAAAACACACATTCACTACACTATGCCCTGTGGCAAAAATCAAGATTAGTTTTTACTTTTTTTTTTTAATAATACCGTAATGTCAGTAACACTTTACAATAAGGGTTATATTAATTAACTGTTAGTTTCCTCTTAGTTAATGATAATTAGCATTAACTCACCATTAACTGCTTAATACTTAATAAGCTTTAACAAAGCATCAACTAACTGTGTAAATGCTTAACCAAGCATTAGTTAACTAAGCATAGTCATGGTTAACCAAGCATTAACTAACATTAAGAGTTAATGATAAGTATGAACTCAATGTTAAAAGCATTAACCAACATTTAATTAATGTACCCTTATTGTAAAGTGTTACCGTAATTGCTTTATATTCATGACAAAAATTGGCCTTAGGAAGTGGTTAGGAGTTTTTTAAAGGATGCACCAAAGCCACTACGACTAACATGGCACGTTGGCGTCCCCTTTGGACAAAAGCGGTAGTATTTTTACGACGCCCGCTGTCGCAAAGCTGTTTTCTAGCTTGTGCCAGGCGTGCGAGTGTGAACTGAGAAGGGCGCAATATAGTGCATGTTCGTGTGTTGAAAGTGTGAGGACTCTTTTCGGCTCTGTGAGAGTGGTTTTGACACTGCATCAACTAATGCCAGTCAGTGCTACACACACCTGATTGCAATGAGTTGATGCAGCAGCGTCACCTAACTACTCTCTCTCACGGAGCTGAAAGATTACATGTCCTCACAGAAAGCGAATGAACGAGAGACGGCAGTTAGTATGGATCACGATGACGTAAAGTGTTTGTGTTGTTGATGCAAATAATGACTATTTCAGATAATGGTTATCTGATGATGGTGAAGCAAAGCAAACTTTGTGTTAGTACCAACCGCTCATTCATTTAGGAGTAAACACTGCTAGTCTAGTTTCGCTCTCGTGAAATTGTATACATGTTGCTTGGCAACGCCTTTGTCCCGCCCGTAGCCTATATCGCTCTCCCTTTTAGCTTTTCTTCATTGCATTCTTTTTTTTCTTTGATGGTTCAGCCCCGTTATCAGTCATTATGACGACAAATAACTGTCTCAAACAAGGCTCCCGCTCCCCTTCCCTCATCTGGAGGGATAGGCTTCTCAAATCGCATTGCTGCTCCACACTGAAATCTGCGACCAACGGTCGGATATGTGACCATAGAGCCTGCACGAGCGAACCGAAAATCGGACTCGGTGTGCGACCAGACCAAAAGCAGTAATAAAAACTATATAAAAACGTCTTTCTTTGCACTGATGGTCTCGTTTGCTGTTAAAGATAATTTATGATTATCAGAGGAAACATGAGGCTGTTTAAAAGATATTTAAATGTTACTCGTAGCCGCTTTAAGTTTACAGCATCATGATGAGCCTAGGTGTGGACTGCATAGTAAGCAAGCAAACATAATACAAACTTTTTCATAAAAGTTTACCTGTATTTCAAAACTAATTTGCAAAGAGAGAAGACAGAAGATTGAAGTTAAAGATTAAGCAAATAGAACTTTGTATGAACTTACCATTTTGGTGTGGTTTCTGACTTGTGCCTGGTTAGTGTGGATGTGGCCGCCTCTATGGAAATCCTACCACAGGTTCAGAGCTTTATAATGTGAATGATGTAACCCAAATAGGTGTACCTATTACAAACCCCTCCCATTTGATAGGTACACTCATCTGTTTGGATCAACATGACATGGCAAATAATCTAATTTTCAGTTTCACTTTGAGTGGGATGTTATCTTGAATGTGAAAATAGAGTTGATGTTGCACTTACGCGAGTCATTTATTAACTTGGAACACGGAAAAAGTTTTTGAGAATGTTAAAGATTTTTAAAATGCAGACAGGGGCATGCATTATCCCACTAACTTATTCCTCTTCATTTGAATAGAGATTATTTGTACATTTCATCCAAACTTTCACCTAAAACTGCTGCCTCTCACTCCCAAACCGTGTGTTTGACTGACAAAATTAATTTACCATATACCAGGAGTCTATGCGGCAGTTGGTGTAAGTTGGTTGGACACCCTTCCGCTTAAAAGCTCACAGCTCCCAATTCTTAGGTCCGTTTGGTTCCATAGACACATGTATGCGACCGGCACAAGATAACTTACCTTTTGATAAACAATTACCCATGTGGAGATACATTTGAGCGAGTGAGAGCGAGCTGAAAAGTGTGTGGTGTTTTTTTTTAACAAATTCTACACCAACGGTAGCTGTGAACATTCCCTTCCACTGCTTTCATTGTAAAATCTCAAAAGATACATTTTACATGCTTTCAAACAAGGTTGAACATTTAAAATGTTGAATGAAGTATGAATGAGAAGAAAGGGTTTGAAGTCAATGTGTCATGTTGAAACGCTTCGCTCAGCTTTTTGACATTTTTTCAGCAAATGTTGTGGAAAATTTTGAATATATTTGAAGTTATGAATGTGAAAAAAAGTTGAATAATAGTTAGAATGACCTGAAGGAGTTGAAGATTTTGAAGTCGGAATGAAGTTTCAAGGTTGAAACGTGTTGAAGTAGATGAGTTTAAAAAAAGTGGGCGGAATAATAATAAATATGTGTATTGGAATAATATACTCAAATTTAAGTGAATATTGCTTTCAGATGTTTTATGCAGTTTTGCACACAGATGAATGTTATCTTGGTATTTAGAGAAGTGTAATTTTCTTTATTTTGTGAACATGAAAATTGAACAGCACTGATGTGAATGTTTGTATGACTACAACAATTGTGTTTATATTTTCTAGTTTCACTGTGCTATATCGACAGCACTATGGTGCCAATGCTGATGATTCCTCCTATGATGAGCCGTGATGGAATGCTGCAGTAATCTGATTGATGAGACCGAGTCGTAAATCTATACACAACTTATATAACGAAGATGATTAAAACATTCCTGCTTCAAGGAAGTGGAGAGAGAAAAACACAAACCTTGAGTTCCAACATTGTGAGAACAGCATCTGATAAAGGTGTACTGTATGTGTGTTTTCTGTGTCAGTGCACATAGCATTTAAATTTATTTTTCCGATTGCTTAACGACAGTGGGCACAACTGGAGCTACATGTGCAAACCTCTAACTACAGTCTGCACAGCAGCAGTTCATGTGGACCAAACTACAGTTCGGTTTTCATTGCTTGAACACAGTTTTGGAATTTCAGCTGAAATCCAAACAATTGAAAAAAGGCGCTTGCGCTCGGAAAAAGGCAGTAGGTGTACCCGGCCCTAAGAAGGTGTCTTGTTTTTTTTCAGTGTTTGAGTGTGTGCGAAGAAACAAAACAAAAAAAAAAATACAATCAAAGTTCCAACAGATGTTTTAAAATCTGCCGACTTCAAGGGCCAGAGGAGGATTCCTGTTCTTAACTGAGCAACTAAATATCTCAGATTTTTTTGCAAAATCACAAAAACTGAATTATTTTGGCTCCAAAGTTTTTGCACAATTAAAACCAAAATTTACCTCAAACTTTTACAGATGTTCCCGACAAAATGTTATTAATTAAAAATGTATTTGCAATGACCACCAATGAGGAAACAGTAGAGCTTTGAATTTGTGTGCATTAGTTAAGTGTAAAGTAAATGCTCCTAAATCCAAAACAAGTCATCCTATTAACACCAAACTTAACACATGTTTTTTTTTTTTAAGATATTTTTTTGGCATTTTTATGCTTTATTGATAGTGTAGAGACAGAGTTGAAATGGGGCAGAGAGGGAAGTGACATGCTGGAATCGAACCCGGGTCCGCTGCTGGCCGAGGCCCATGGGGGGGACGCCTTACCAACTGAGCTAAGGGCACCCCTTTAACACATGTGTGTCCTATGGTTCTTAGGTGGGTACTAGTTTCGTCAAATTACTCCAGAATGGGGCGCCAAAAACACAAAAACTAAATATCTCCTAATCCACTTGAGCCTATTTTTCTCTGTGATTTTTTTGCGTTTTGGTATATAACACCCAAACTGAACCACATTCAAAAACTTTATATCCCCTGATTCTGTGAAGTGAGCGGCCGGCGCTGCGGTCGACAACGCTCGGGACCCGAGTTGCGTGGGAGGCTAGGCCCCCGTTCATAACTGCTTGTAGTCAGTGTTTCCCCTACCATTATACAGGCCTGGCGGGACCGCCAGGCCAACGGGACCCCCCGCCAGGCCAACAGCAGCCTGACTTAAACAAATAAAAATAAAAAATGTTTTTTTTTTTTTACTTTTTCCGTAATAATCATTTGCGAGCGTCTGCGCGGCACTGTCGGTCTACCCCTCGTGTGCGCCTGTCTTTACAACCTCTCATTTGATCATCCCATCAGCTGATCTGTGTGTCTGTGTGTATGTGTTCTGCGCGCGGCGCCATGCGCGTGTGCATTCGGTGCGCACTTTTTGACACGGAAGCCAATGAGCAGGAGCATGACTAGCAAGCAAACGTTGAACTAGTGGCGAAAATAAAACCAGCGCCTGCTCTATGGAGAGATGAAGGACTCAGTAACAGGGACGTTGAACAGGAAAAAGTGCTGAGCAAAACTTAGAAAGTTAAAATCGCTACGTCGCCGTGGCAACACAACCAATCTGTATCAACAGCAGAGAAAGCGCAGAAAAAACGGCATGCACACGTTTCAGTAAGTTTACAGAAGTGCCACACTGCTACTGCCTTTGGCATTCTTCTCAGAAAAGCTGTATTTTCAGGGGACATATTCATTTATTTATTGTTTTAACTGTTAAGTTATCTTGAAAACAGCAGGCCATAGTAGGCCTACAAGCTTTATTTGTTTGTATTTTCAATGCCAGGCCTAGCCTACTTTATTTTTATGTTTTAAATTGAGAAATAGGCTAGATGAAATATAATGGTCGGAATAGGGAATAGGGAATTTGCCTTATGTAGCACACATGTTGATAGGCTAATCATGATGTGTAGCCTATGTTAATTTATTTATTTTCAACAAGGCTATTTGCATAAAAAAAACTAAAGAAATGTTTTCAATAGGCTAGCTTCAAGGTGAGGTGATTCAGATTATTCCAGAAATGAGTAGGCCTACTAAACAGGACCTGTCTATATTAGATCTTAGTGTTTATTGTTTTTAATTGAAATCCACCTGTTTTTCTTCAATAGTTTACATGGCTTGTGTCTCCAAATTATTACAGAAAAGTTATAGGCAGGACATATGACAGTTGACAGTTGTTTACAGAGCACAGAATTAAACAGATTTCACCTCTCAAAGTGCACCAGATTGATGCATTTAACTTTAAAAGGATAATGTTTCTTCTGCAGGGGGATTCCCCCAGACCTCCCTAGAAGGCCTATTCTCACCCAGCAGTATCTAAAAATCCTGTGAGAAACACCACATGTACAAACGTACTGAATGTGAAAGTATAACCCTATGCCCAATTTTTTTTTGGCATTTTTATGCTTTATTGATAGTGTAGAGAGAGTTGAAGTGGGGGGAGGTTAAAATAATAACTTATAATCAGAATTTATCATAAATGAAAAGAAAATGAAATCCATCTGACTGGTTTGGAACGTCACATGATGCGGTCGGTGCTTTTGGGACTGAAACATTCTTCTCGTTAGAGGTAATAAATAACTTACAAGGAAGCAGTCAAAACCCAGGTGAACAATGGAATGTTTGGTTCAGTTGTTGTGAAGAAGAATCCAGATAATTATACACCTGAATGGTCCTTGCAGAAAAACCACATGGATTTTTAACATTTTTCCCACGATCAAATGTGATGGTTTCAGTGTTGGTAGCCTAAGACTTCAAATCACCTCAAAGGCTCAAACTATATCAAATTAGATCATACAGTTGAATCAAAACTAACACGCAAAAGTTGAACATTAAATGTAATGCAGGATTATTGTATAGACTACACATTTGAGCTAGCTGTTTGCGCTTGCTCCAATTGTGTGCAATATGTTTGTATTTCTTTCCCCATTTTGCTAGGCTTGTTGTAATTAGGGGGCCACGCCCGAGTAGGGCCTGGGACAGCGTTATGCAGAGCAATAGATTTTGTTAGGATTTTTATTATTTTCATTATTCTCGGTTTCATCAGAAATGATAGCTCTATATCTTCTAGGTCTTCCTCCAAGCATTTACTCTCCCTGCCCCTGTCTTCTTTGGTCCACTTAAAAAAAATATTCTGAGGGGGCGCCCTTAGCTCTGTTGGTAGGGCGTCCCCCCCATGGGCCTCGGCCAGCAGCGGACCCGGGTTCGATTCCAGCCCGCGGTCGTTCTCTGCATGTCACTCCCCTCTCTGCCCCATTTCAACTCTGTCTCTACACTATCAATAAAGCATAAAAATGCCAAAAAATATCTTCAATCTGCAGTGTTTGAAATGCACAAGGCTGAAATCCATTCTGTTTTGAATGTGTGGTTTACAGTTGTGTCAGCAGTGTTAGCATTTAAACAAGAGTTTTGAAAACTCTGTTTAAGCAATGAAAATCGAACTGGAGTTTGGTCCACATGAAAGTTTGAGGTTTGCACATGTAGCTCCAGTTGTGCCCAATGTTGTTTAGCAATTGAAAAAAACTGTGAATGCTATGTGCACTGACAGGAAACACACCCACACCTTTATCTGAGGCTGTTACAATGTTGGAACTCAAGGTTTGTGTTTTTCTCTCTCTACTTCCTTGAAGCAGGAATGTTTTAATCATCTTCGTTATATAAGTTGTGATTAAAAGATTTATGACTGGGTCTCATCAATCAGATGCCATGGTTTTTTTATTCCGTTCTTGGGCGCTTTGTGACAGCTGCAGAAAACTTTAAGGTGGACCGTTTTCTTTCATGTTACTCAGTGGATGAGTTGATGTTGTGAATCAATCAAGCCACCTTAAATGTCAAAATTATGACCGTTGTGTTTGTGTTATCGTCTCTCTAGGCCGGGTGACATACAACTTCATGATTTCATTTATGTTTTATACATTTTTACTTTTTACCGGGAACAATGCAATATTTTTGATTAAAACAAGGTTTGTTCATCATGTATCAGAGCTCCCACATATGGATGATTCTACTGTCTTCATGGGAGCTCAGCTCCCACTGGCTCCCACGTAACTCAAACCATGCAGATGACTGATGAAATGTAACATGATTCGCTAAGGGTGTATTCACACTGTGAAAGTCCACTAGTTCACTTGCTTTGGTCCATACCAAATTAAATTTAGATTATTTTTGTTTAGTGTGGTCCACTTCCATAATTCCCTTTTTGCAAGTGAAGCAGCATTACGAAGCAAAACCACACGTGAGCTGAGGTCATTCATTCATTGGACAGACATTCTGTGGCGGGGAAAGCACAAAGTGAAAACTGC
The DNA here is from genome assembly GCF_949987685.1 of Ammodytes marinus. NCBI lineage: Eukaryota > Metazoa > Chordata > Actinopteri > Uranoscopiformes > Ammodytidae > Ammodytes > Ammodytes marinus. The sequence continues at coordinate 2,537,045 of NC_137220.1, forward strand.
CAAAGTGTAAGCAATCATAGAGATATTCAATAGCCTGCGATAGTCTTTATCTTGTGCCATCAGCAAATAACAACTGTGCGCCATTTAAAATCTGTAGGCTAAATAGACGGCAAGTAATTTACGCTGTTTAAGAGAGAGGAGGGGGGGGGGACACTACTGCATGATCTACAGTTTGATCTAATTTGGGGTTGAAAATAATAAACAAATACATCTAGGCCTACATACAATTAAAAATATAAAATGATTGTTGTTTTATATGGTTATAATATGTATTGCCTATGTCAATGCCACATTTTGTGGCTTTTAGCCTATCACGTGAAACATATTATTTTCACTGCACTTTGGTTGCTGAGTGCGCAGCTGCGAGAAGAATAGGCTCAAGCTGACACACAGCTGATTTACCTCATCTTCACATCTCAACAAGCTCACCTCACCTTGCTACAGCCTGACTGTTCTTTCCTTTGAGTCTATTGGTGAAGCCTTCAGTCCTGATGCTGCATCACTGGGCTGTGCTGAGGTGGAGTACAGGACAGGTGGCCCAACATATTTCAAATGAGCATCTGAGAAGAGAAGTATACATGACTTATTGTTTGTTAAATTATAATAAAAAAAGGTGAAAATTCATGATAGTGCGAATTAGATAAGATGCAACTTTTTGTCATAATGAAATGAAGTGCAGAGAAGCAGTAAAGTGCAGTGTGATAGCAAATGAAACATATTGTAAAGTGAAGGTAAAGTTAAATCAAACGGAAACGTTTGTAACCGGCTTTTTTCATAAATCAGAATCAAGCCTTCTGATGGATATCTCATGGCTTTATGTAAAGCACTTGGAAAGGCCTTGTGTTTAAAAGTGATGCAAACTAACACTACAAGCACGTTTTAGACAGTATCAACTGTTACACAATAAACCAAAGGTTCACAAGCATTAATTATAAACTGGACGGAACAGGAATAGCTTTCTAATGACTATTACAAGCAGTGCAAACTATGGCTAAGTTATGAAAGGTGTGTTAGGCTACCTGAAAAATCTTTCCAAATGTCTCTGATGAATTTAAGCTGGGAGTAACGTTACCCATCTTCCAAAAATAAGCTAGCAAGTTCACACACTGCTCCAACAACAATTACAACAATGCAGCACACTATTCATTCATCACATTAAGGTTACCGTAGGCCTACCTCTGTCTTTGTCACGTTTTTCCTCCTCTTCTTTTCAATTTGTTCTTCCCTTGGCATCAGTGAGCTTCAGTCTTGTTGACATTGTGATGTTTATAATATAATAGCGCTCTTTTCTTCTTTTCTTCCGGTCCCGGAATCAAAATACCTGACTGATCGCCAGAAATAATGAAAATTCGAACGAGCAGGGGGGAGGAAAGGGGGGGGGGCGCTCTCTGTGATCTATTTAATAGTATTGTCTGTAGTTGTTATTGTAAACTTAACTCATATTTAAAAATTATAGTATTAACAGTGTCAAAAAACAGTGTCAAAAATAAATAAAGTGTTGGTCATTTATTTTTTATTTTTGTTGTGGCGCCCGATATGGATGGATGCAACTTTAACATTCACCTAGACGGCCTGTGCCTAGGGCCGGCCCTGGTACTAGTTGATAATACGGCATGTGAGTTTTCAAGAAAGTGTTACTTTTTCAGGTCAATATACTTATATGGATGAACCATGTTTATTGTGAAAAGTTTTTTGTTAATTGACAGTTGCATTTTGTGGTGAAAAAAAAAACTCTATATTCATCATGTCATAAAACATGTATTTGTTTCATTCTGATATTCTTGTGTCCTCTCGATAACTTGATGATACGACTGATAAAACCTCATTTATTAAAATGATACCTGTTGTTACAAGGGCTGTCACTTATTCCAATAATGAATTCCGAACATTATTTGTTCGAATATATCCCCCCAGTGTTCTGTCCGAGCCCGGCCTGTTATAATAACGTTATCTTTTAGCCCGAGCCTGATTTTAAACCCGACATTTCTTAATAAGTTCGCTGCTATAACTAAAGTTTAAAAACACATATCCGAATTGTTTGAATTAATGAAATCTGTTCAGATTAATAAACGGTTCACGGGGGGCATGTAACAGCAACAGATTAACATCTTGATTAACATTAGCTTGGTTTACTGATAGATCAAGAGGGTTTACAACAGGTCAAACTGATACAACAGTTAGAAAGCGCCCTCTGCTGGATCACAAGAGAAACTACTTTTAATGGTCTGATGCTGATGAGTCTGCAGCACACATATCAAACAGGACATTACAGTTTAAATATGAACTTGTATCTTGTTATCCTTTTAATGTTTAATCCCATGTTTAGATATTATTGTGTCTTATTTAGTTTTATTCTTCTTACCTGCCCAGGGACTACAGGTGGAAAATAGCAGTTTGCTAAAACCTGGTACAATGCATCTCTCCTTGCTCTAAACAAGGTTAATGTTTCTGTTGTACATTGTCCCTGTTTAAATGAGTTACATTACAATTTTTCACCCCACCTTCGAAAGAATATTTGAATTTCAATTAAAAAGTGACAGCCCTACTATGTAGTTACCCAGTAAGTAGCCTGTTCTTTCATAGTAAATACTGGGGAAGATCACATACCTTGTATTCTTGGTGTAGTTGTTAATGGGTCCCAGGTCATGGCGCTTGTGGACAGATGTACAGATAACTGAAATATAAGAAAAAACAACCTGCAGTAAAGGTCCACGGGTCGGATTTGAACCCGCGACGACTCCAACAAAGGCCAGAGCCGATATGGTAAGCCTCAATCAACTACGCCACCGGAGCACCCTTATTCAAATTTTCTAACTTTACTCATGAACTTCAACTTCCTGTCTTAAACCCGTTTTTAAACAGTACAATTCAGTGCTTTACAAAACCAACACACCTTATAACACTAAACAATAAGTCAAGGAGTGAGCCACGTGTGTTGTAACCCCAATAAAACAAACAGGGAGAGACTAGCGTGGTCTGTACTAGCTTACAGCAACTAGCTTCTTGCTAACAGTGACAGTTTAGCTAACGGCGCCGCCATTACACTTCTCTCGGCGAGCGGTCGGACTTTAATAGTTACAAATTACATTAATTTTCACGCTCATACTTTACTGAAACAGTCTCTATGCATTCTCCGTTCAGTAACAGTTGACTTATCTTACGTTTTAAACATATTACCAACCTGGAATATCAGTAAACAATGATGACCGGGGAGACGTGGCTTTTCTTCATTGCATCCTTATTCGTTATGGCCATGGGGTTAAAGGAATACTTCACCGATACAGAACCTGCTTTCTATCATTATAAAATGGCTATTATAATATAAGGAAAGAGGTTTGTCTTGACTCAGTCTTCCCTTGGCCCAGCTGTCCTGATATTCCACACCCCACACACTCCAATGGATGACGTATTCTGCGTCATCAATTGGAGTGTCTGGGTGTGGACGTTTGCGTGCCAGAGGGCCCGAGGACTACAGGCCTTTAGTTCCGCACATTTTTATGCCCACCAATAAGGAATGAGGGGGGCGGGAGCTCGCGTACAAAATGTAAACACAACGTCCGCCATGTTTATTCCCCGCTAAGCGAGAGAACTAGACAGACTCAAACCTACGACCATGGCAGAAGCAAACGTTCAATTTGATATGACCGAAGTGGATTTTTTTAATCTAATGTTGGATTCGGACATTCAGGGCTATCTATATGAGCCAGAATACAGCGAGGAAGAGCTGAAAGTTATAGAGGAGGAGGAGGCTGCTGCGGCGGCTGCACAAGCCTTGGCTGAGGACGACGACGAGCCGCCGCGAGCTGGACTGAATTCGTGGTGCAATTGTTTGCTGTGTTCGCCTATGGACAGTAACGAAGAGTCAATTTGCTGCAATGAAGTTCAGCGTTGCCAGTTTCGTAAAGAAGAAATGGTTGAATCTGGCTTGGACGAGGACACGTGTATAACTTCGCACCCAAGCTTTTGGGCACTCATGGACAGTGGGGTCTTGGATACCTATTTCCATACACCGAGAGTAAATTGGAAGCGCCAACCCAGGCCCGCCGGGAGAAACGGACGTCTGAGCATAGAGTAAGTGTTTTTTTATTAACCAAAAAAGCTATTTAAAAGGGATTCCCGGTTTCATGACAATGCAGTTATCCGAAAGTAGCCTATGTTATTGACAGAGCAAAGGCTACGTTACGTTAGCTTGAAGTTTGTGTAATGCTAGCTACTCAAGGCATAATATATATTCTTTGCTAATGTTGTGCTCACTGCTCATTCTTCCTCAGACAGTATCGGCTTACAGCATACCGTCATTTCCTGGAGTGGATACTACGAGGCGAGAGATTGGGGAGAGGCAACCGACTTGTTTTGCCAGCCTGTGTTGTTCAGGCCATCAGGACTAAATATCCAGCTGAAGACGGGCAGTACCGTGGCTTCCAGGAGACATTAGATAGTCAGGATGACCTGTGAATATTTAGACGCACCCTACACGTTTTATTGATGTACATAGTTCCTTTTTTATCCACTAATAAAACTTCAAATTCATGTTGGTGGTTGTTGTTTTTTACTAAACCTGTGCTGTAATGGGTCATTCATCGCTATTGTTGACATTTCAACTTTTGGGAGAAACATAATCATGTTTTTAACATTACATCAGTTCAATAATATATTTAACTTTTATGAACTTTGGTATTGGTAGAGTTCATGCACTCAAATTATCATAATTATAGGTTGGTCCTTCATGAACTGTGCTAGAAATCCACCATGTTGGGGACATACACATGTATTGCAAAGGGTAAATAGTGTAAATATCCAACAATGCTTAGCCTTTCTTACACCTCATTGGTGTGTAAAACATGTGCTCATTCTTTATACTTTTCATAATACTGCACCCAGTTTTCCCAAAATAGGAAGTAACAGAAATGTTCACAAATAATCATGAATGCTTTTGATCCTTATCAAATCTGCAAACTAATGTAATATAATTTCCTGTGGACAGAAGTGTCACAAATAGAGAGTAATGACCCTTATACTAAAGTAGGCCTACTGTATAAGATAATCATTTATTTCTACTGGGGAGAAAAGGTTCAGCACAAATACTTGATATGCTGAGCTAGTGTAATTATCAAATGTTTTTATGCTGTGCAGTAACAGTCATCTTTTATGGATACATTCATACAGCATATGATGGCTGTATGCTGAACCTATTTAGCCTCTTTGTGATTTATAACACATAAATTGTTGTTTTTAAAACATATGGAAAAAATATAATCTTACAGAAAATGTAATAATTATAGAAGTGTCACACCACAAATGTGTGTATACTGGAGTCCAAGGTAAAAACAAAATATATTTTATTCACAAAGGAAATATACAAATATATCAACATTACAAAGCTTTGATTAAAAACATATAATAATATAAAAGATAAGTTAAAATAACATATGTACAATGTAGTTTACTCAAAGAAATGCCTCTAAAGAGTGTAACAGGAGACACTGAACATTTAGAGTGGTCTCTTCATTTTTTCCGGAGCTGTATAACTGACTAGAATCGGCGGAGTATTAATTTCAAAGCAGTTATGTTTCTATAGTCCAATATCACAAATAGTCTTTTGCTTCAGGGGGCTTCACATTTGATGCATGATGACTTCAGAGGCTGCGAGAGGAAAGACTGGATCCACACCATTGCCGCATCTCCACCAGGAAAACCTGGAAGAGGACAGATAGAAAAACCAATGAGCAAGGCAAAGTGAACATAGATAGTGAATATGTTGGAGAGTAGAAATAGTACTATCCTGAGTGATGATATTCAGCTGATTTTGAGGTTGAAATTCAGATGTCCCTCTCATGGCGGCTTCGAAATGCAGCCACTGAAGCCTCCTTTGTTGGTTTGGGCCCTGGTGACAAAAATACATTTGACATGCTGTTACTTTTTAATAATAAATACCCTAACCATTCAGCTAAATCAATGAGTGAAGCAAAGTGAACATAGATAGAGTGAACAGTTTGGAGAGTAGAAATAGTACTATCCTGAGTGATGATGATATTCAGCTGATTTTGAGGTTGTTGAAATTCAGATGTCCCTCTCATGGCGGCTTCCAAACTGGAGCCTCCTTTGTTGGTTTGGGCACTAGTGACAAAAATACATTTGACATGCTGTTACTTTTTAATAATAAATACCCTAACCATTCAGCTAAATCAACAAACTGAGTAAGCAGGGGAAATTATTATTGTATTAATTGTGCCACTTTTACTACACACCTGTGGTTGTGGCCTGCATCCTCCATTTTGCTCCCCCTTCATCTCATTCCCTGGCGTTTGGGAGGTACTTTTTGAACAGACCCAGGCTCTAGGTAGTGTCAATGCAGATTCCAATTTTCCTATGCGACAATAATGCTATAACAGCGTAAAAAAAGCAATGCCACCTTCAACAGACCCAGGCTCCGTTTATGCAAGCTCTAGGTACTGTCAATGCAGATTCCAATTTTCCTATCCGACAATAATGCTATAACGGCGTAAAAAAAGCAATGCCACCTTCAACAGACCCAGGCTCCGTTTATGCAAGCTCTAGGTACTGTCAATGCAGATTCCAATTTTCCTATCCGACAATAATGCTATAACAGCGTAAAAAAAGCAATGCCACCTTCAACAGACCCAGGCTCCGTAAAAGCAAGCTCTAGGTAGTGACAATGCCCATACTACCCATCCCCATGGAATATTGGTTCTTCAGTAGTGCAGGGTGAAAGACCTCCAGCGGCCCTGTATGCAATAAAATAGAGGAAAAATATTATGAAAATGAAAACATGATAATTATGGGTTGATTTTGTAAAGTATTCAAGTTTGCTAGGAGAACTATTCTCACCAGTATGTTTGAACAGGGCCATCTGTTCCATGTCTTTGAACACAGAGTTTACAGGCGTGAGAGTAGAAAGAGTTCTATCCTGCAGAGTGATGCAGCGGATTTTGAAGTGGTTGAAATTCAGAAGATGCCATGGTCAGATGTCACTCTCAGAAGCGGCTTTCAAAAGCAGCCACAGCAGCGTCCTTTGGTGGTTTGGCCACTGGTGCAATGTTGGGTGGAAGTGCAGGCTGGGGCAGGGCAAGGGAGGATGTTGACTTATATCGAATGTTTTTGTTCCGTCTTCTGTCTATGACACTTAGGAGAAGTGTGTCAATGAACTCGTAGGTGTGTGGATTGAAAATCTTCTTCACGACCCACTGCTTGGATCTCTTGCAATACACCTGGTTGACGCGTTTAACTCCTGCAAAATACAAAAAAAAATTATAGATAAAGACTGAAAAAGACAACATTTGACATGCAGTACATGATTGTGCCACGCTTAATACACACCAGCCTCAGTTGTAGCCTGCTTTCTCTTGACAATGTTTTCATTGTGCTCCAAAATTGCGAGGTGACCCCTTTGTCTCATTCCCTGGAAAGAGAATCCCTGGCGTTTTGGGAGGTACTTCAGCAAGGCACTGTGAAATACCTCCAGTGGACCTGTATGCAATAAAATAAATGGAAAAGATTATGAAAATTAAAACATGATCATCATGAGTTATTTTGTAAAGTAATCAAGCTTATAAGGACAACTATTATATACTGACCAGTGTGTTTGAACAGGGCCATCTGTTCCAAGTCCTTCATCAGCCTTTTGTCATGGACCAGTGATGAAAGGTCTTCAAACGCCAAAGAATCTTTCTTCATCCACCTGCGCGTGCGCATCTCCGGGGCTGTCAGAGGAGCATGTTGACACCTGTGCGTTCCATCATCATCTTCCCATTCATGCTCATTCCGCACGTGGTGTAGAATAGACTGCCAACTGCTTTTCAGTTTCTGTATGAAACAAGTATTATTTACAATTATAAGACTCTAAATGTTTGTCTCTGAAAAAACAGATCACTCACAGATGAAAAAATCCTTACCTCTGTATCACCCTTGCTTGATGCACAGGAAAACCACATGTGGTTTACGATTGACCTATGAAATAAAAGAACATTAGTAATTTAGAAACTTACAAAACAATGTAAAAGCTTGGCACTTTACAAACCAACACTGACCTGCTCCAAGCAGCAAGAGTTTCGTTCCCTTTTTTTCTTCCTTTAGTCTGTATCTTCTTCCTGACACCTGAAAGTATAAATGTAATATAATGTTGGTCACCTCACAACAAATTTTTTTTTTGCATTCATGTACAGTACAGCCAAAGTGCAGCACAGGCTGCAAAGATGTACATGATGTGTGAATGGCGAGGGCTGGAGAATTGATTAGGATTATGTGTACAGGTAAAACAAAATAGACATACTTTTAGCAGTATGCCAGATGTCAAACTCATGCTTGACTTCAGGGAACTGTTCTCTCATAATCTTCCGTATTGAAGTGGACCGGTCAGTGGTTAGCACCTCAATATCCAAGCCATCACCCAGGATCTCATTCATGCCCCTCTTGAAACCAAGTGGTTCCATGGCAACCGAGCTGCCGGCTTCTGTAGACTAGAAAATAAAGTTTAATAATTAATTGAATTGAATCACAATTTTCACAAAAGCAATTGTGATAATATATTATTATCTTCCACTGTTTCTTTTGTTTACCTGCAGTAGTTCTGTGTGGATAATCTCCTTGGTGTCATCTATCATGAAAGTATAATGGCAGTACTTTGCACTGAAACCTGGTGTGTCACATCTGCCATCACCTGCCAAGTGAAGCGTCTTCCCATCCTCCTGTTGGAGGTACACTCTGGCCAGGATTTTTTTTCTCTGTTCTTGATAGAGGTCTTCAATGGCAGGGTGCAAGTAAGTCTTCTGCATCTCATAGAATGTTGTCTCTGAGATCATTTGAACTTGCATGGTCTTGCACCAGTCCGACAGTTCAGTATACGTGCCACCCTTGAACAGAACAGCTGCTGCTGAGAGGAGGTTCACCTCTGCCATTCCCCTTATTTCAGGCGATGATGACCATGTCCCTGAATGGCCACCAAGACAAGTCCACATGACCTTCCTCTGCGCTCCAGAGTCAGAGTGACTTTTTGATGACACTGGCTTGCCGCACATCTGGCAAAATTTAAAAAGGGACATCAAGCAGGACTCATTGACAATGATCTTCTTTTCTTTCCAGTCTTTGGTGCTTTCATCTTCTGATGATGATGATGACGTTGATGTGGGGGTGACAGTTGTGTCGGGCTTGTAACTTTCGTCTTCTTCACCCACAGTGCTAAAGCTTGTATCAAGTGTCCCAGGTGTGTCTGGGCACGATGTCTGTGAAACAAAGAAGAGGTTTGTTTTTAATAGGAGAGCTGACCAATTACATTATTATTATTCCTTCAGAATGATTATTTGAGTGTTAAAAGTGTTATCTTTTGTAAGTATTATATTTGCAAAATATCTGATTTCAATCATTTGAATTCCTGAAACTTACAGATTGTCCTTGACTTTTTACTGGTGTGGAGGTCAAAGGTAAAGTGTCAGTCTTCCGCGGGATGGAGGATGCAGTGATAGTCAGTGCGCCATGTCCTATACCAGTGTCCTGTAATTACACATGCATATAGTTTGTCATGTTTTTGGTATTATTTAAGAAATAATTTGACACCTAAAACTAAACCAAATTAGTGTAGAGACCCACACACACACAAACAGAACGTCTGGCTATTGATCACTCAATGCTAATTTGACACAAACACACACGCACACACACAGAACGTCGGGCTATTGGTCACTCAATGCTAATTTGATACACACACAGACAAAGACACAGACAGAACGTCTGACTCAATGCTAATTTGAGAATGGGGGATGATGCAAATGTTTACGGGTGTCGCCTACAGGCCCACATACGTATAGTCAGGCTATTGGTCACTCAATGCTAATTTGATACACACACAGACACAGACAGAACGTGTGGCTCAATGCTAATTTGAGAATGGGGGATGATGCAAATGTAGAGGGGTGTCGCTTACAGGCCCACATACATACTTATTTAAAAAATGAATTTAGGGAAAAGAATAAAATTAAGATACATTTGATTCCACAACACACACACTCTATACTGTACACACACAAATTTGTAGCTTACCACAATGCTTGAGAGTGTTCCTTGGGAAGACTGGCCTTGCAACTGACCTCCTGAACCCAAAATACCAGCAGCTGAAGCCACCGGATTCTGCAATGTCACCATAAAGACAACAGTTATTACAAGTAGCCTATAATGTTAGATTACATCACTCACTGAAAATGATAGCAGAGTCATTACTCGTTATTTGTGTTATTTCTGTCCCCAGGAAATAACTTTTAACAGTTTACATAAAATAAATGGAATTCACCTGGGGGGATGATGCAAATGTTTACGGGTGTCGCCTACAGGCCCACATACATACATACATACTTATTTAAAAAACGAATTTAGGGAAAAGAATAAAATTAAGATACATTACACTCTCTATACTGTACACACACAAATTTGTAGCTTACCACAATGCTTGAGAGTGTTCCTTGGGAAGACTGGCCTTGCAACTGACCTCCTGAACCCAAAATACCAGCAGCTGAAGCCACCGGATTCTGAAATGTCACCATAAAGACAACAGTTATTACAAGTAGCCTATAATGTTAGATTATATCACTCACTGAAAATGATAGCAGAGTCATTACTCGTTATTTGTGTTATTTCTGTCCCCAGGAAATTACTTTTAACAGTTTACATAAAATAAATGGAATTCACCTGATCTTTAACCATGAAATAAGTAGGCCTATTATACATGTTTACAAAAGTTAGTAGGCCTGTAACCTGAAAACATTGTTTTCTTTTCCTCGAGAACACACGTTTATAACAGCGAAAATCAAATATGCTTTACTTTGTTTTTGAACAAGCTTAGCAATGTGTCCCGATAGCAGCAAGTAGTGTAATTTGTAAACAGAAATATAGTAAAATATTACGAGAGTCTTACCTGTAGGCGATAGCGTTTTGCTGCGGGAGGAGCACTCGAGGGACCAGCGGCCTCTTCCTGATCTTGCAACGGGCCCAAAGCGAACACCGACGGAACAGCTGTTTCTCTTAGAGTAGGCCGGGACCACTTCAGGCCGACAATATTTCCCATAAAGTCTTCCGGTTTGAAATGGAGACTGCACACTTTTCTGTGTTTTAGCAATTCAATACCGGCGTCTTCTCCGATGTTGGGGTGTTTCACGGCCCTGAGCCATTGCTTGCAACGGTCATTGTCTTTCAGCGGAAAAGCGTGAAAACTTACATTCTTTCCCTTCCTACACTTTTCGGTGCAACTGGGTACAATACAACTGACGACCATGTTTGCGTAGAGAAAAACCGAAAGCAGAAGTCTGAACAGGGAACAGGTCAACGTATCACGAGGATATGTTTACAAAAAGTCGCGGCACCACATTTATTTCCGACTGAAAACGGAAACAGGGGGGCGGGACAGCAAGGTGGGAGCGAGCGCGGTGCATTGTTGGAGTTGGAGGATTTATTACATTTGAGCATGAAAAAAAGAAAAACACACATAAAAACACTCTTTCTGCCTTTTCTCAGGCTAGGATGAACCGATTTCGAAATTTTTTGCACATTTATACTACACAGAATCATATACTTTGTATAACCTTCATGTTTCCACCGGGGGAATAATCCTTTAAGGCGCTCACGGGGAAACAGGCAAACCACAATGTCACTGTGCCCCCTACTGGCGGGATAGTGCAACTGCATTGCAAAAATGTAGAATTATAAATGGTATTTGTCATAAAAAATAAGATAATTTTGATAGAAAAGTGTTTGAAAAATATAAATGGTGAAGTATATGCAAACTTAATAAATCAAATATAGGTTTACACAAATGTGGGCATCACATAATAAAGAACAATGTTTCATAGCATAATACATTTTTTTAATGTGTATGAAGCTTCCCTTCCAGCTAAGCACACGACACACATGCATAAATGATTTTCATAACCGCGACGAGAAAAAGGCAAAAACATATATTATTTTCATCTATAAAAACTTGGATATGCTCTTAAGATTGACTTGGAAAATGTACAAATATTAATTTTAATATTTGTACTTCTCATATTCTCTGAGATCAGAGTCACACATTTACATGAACAAACCTAATAAACTCACTTATCTGAATTTCCACATCCAACGCTAAAATGTCTCAACAAAGAACTTGAATATTCTGTCAGATTAAATTTGTACATTTATTTATTCAGCAAATAACATTTCCATCAGCGTTTATCACAGAAGCCTTTTGCCCATGAAGAGAAAAAACTGATACAACATACAAAATGCTGTGTCAATATTCATGAAATTTAATCACATTTTACTGTTTCCATAAGGCATTGCTTTTACATTCCATATAACTTAATTCACATAAAAAATATTGTGGATAGAAACATGGTTACTGTCTCTTTCTTACTGTAAAATCAGCATAATCAACATTCAGACAGTCAATTAAAGCTATAGTGTGTAACTATTACTGTGTAATTCTGAGTAATTTCATCAAGTCTGTCGGTGCATCTACATGAGGTAAAGCCTTCAGTGATGGCACATGGATTTTATACCTTCTGCTGCAGTGACGGCGCTACACCGGGGCTAACCGGGGCTAAAGCCCCAGTAGAAATCTGGTTAGCCCCGGTTCAGCCCCCCCAGGATTCTAGTCCCTTATACTGTATTGCAATAAACAGCTGTTAATATTTTCTTTAAACACTCCTAACAATGAAATCTTCCTTGTAGCCTACTGCTATTCTTATTCTTAGGGTTAGTCTATCTTAAAAGTTAATGAATATCAAATTCTGGATTTTTGAGGAGCACCTGAATGTAGCATTCCTCGTCGCACAGCTGTCTCATCCCGGCCTATGCGCGTGACCAGTAGGCCTACCGCGGGAAGTAGGGGTGCTGGGGGGCAGCCCATGGGGCCCACACACATCACACATTCAGGCTATTCGAAATATAAGGTAGGCTATAACGTTGAAGCACTCGTCTAGACCGGGATGTTAAATCACTTTAAGGAAACTCAAAGCCTCTGTCCGAGCGAAGCAGCGCATCACCCGGTGAAACATGTGGCAATGAGTTCACAGTGAGACCTCGCCGAGCCGCCGTGGAGAAAAACTAAGTGGTTTAAGACGATCACCGGGGATACCTGCACGTTAACGTTGTCGAGAAGAAAGGCGTCCGCGATCCGATTGCATGTCCCGAGTCCCGAGCCCTGATACACAGAGGCTCTGTGTATCAGGGCTCGGGACACAGAGGCATGTCGCCAAACTGAATGCGCAACTATGGAACTGTACAGTGAAGCAGCCGCCTCCCTCGTTAGTTTCAGTCTACAGCCGACACAGTTAATATAACCACCACATGGACAGCGTTTAAATAAAGCCTCTAATTCTTATTATCCTAAGTGCTCTGATGCAAATTATGAAATCTTAACATAACGGCGGCAGTGATGGTGCGTAAAGGAGAGTGCATTTGGCAAGCTCTCCTCAGCACTACAAGTAACGCAGCAAAAAAGCCACAAAGTTGATCGCTTTGTCAATTCATGCCTCTGACTCGTCGAGGCTTTGAATTCAATGGTGGGGATGTTGAGCTCTTTGGTGATTTCCCGTGCCTTTTTATAGCTTACTATAGTCTCTCAGCCCACCGCGTTCTCGCTCCCAGCGCAAAAATGCACGTCCCAGCCGTTCCCTAGCGCACAGCAAAGGAGATATATATTTAGGCTACTATTGTTATTATGAAATGTCACGCAAGAGAGACGATAAACAAACATAATGGTCAGTTATCATTTAGATTAGATGGCAAGATGATAAAGCAGATTATTTGGAACAACTAAAAAAGGCAAAAGTTGATGATGATGTGAACAACTTGTTTGTGCTTTAAAGTTGCCAGAACGCAAGAAACAAGTCTTTGAGGCTAAAATTTTCCTGGGGGAGGACCCCCAGACCCCCCGCTGTTGTAAAGACCCTAAATACACGTGCCACACCGAGTTTTTATGAAACACACGCGTATCTCTTTTCTGGCTATACTTTATAGTGCAGCACCCCCACATATTGGTCAAGCCCCTCCTTAGCCCCGGTGGAGAAAAAATCCTGGCGCCGTGCCTGTTCTGCTGTACGTCCAGGTTTTGCAGAAGAATCAACAACTGAAACATTTCGTGGGCCCTTGTTGGGATTTTTCTGAGCTCCTGCACCAGTGTCAGGGGGGAGAGACACACCAGTTTGTAAACGCTGCCATACTGAGAAATATAGAGAGTTTTGTGGAGCTGATAATAGGCTTAATCAACTTGGTGTCGACTCGTTTGGGGCGATGGCTAGAATGTAACTGACATTCATTTATATGGAAAAAGTTACACACTATAGCTTTAACTGACATGTTTTTAATAGAGAAAAGGGGGAGGGGACTTAAAGCAACTGGAGATAAAGTTCATTGTGTGTTTCTCTGATGAATTAAAACATTCAACAGATTTGTGCTTGTGTGGTAAACAGGGTTCCCTGAAGGCACCGCGGTCTGTCTTCTTCTATGGGGCTTTCCTCCAGACTTCCTCTCCTGAGATGTAGGTGGCTTTGACGTTGAGGCCGTCGTCCAGTAAAGCGAGGTCTAGACACAGACAGACAGACAGACAGACAGACAGACAGACAGACAGACAGACAGACAGACAGACAGACATACACACACACACACATTATTAAAACACCAACGATGCATCTTTGCTATGGTCATAATGGGCTGCAACCTCATTTTGACTGATACTACCAACTTTACCACCTTTGAACTGTTGCATATAGAATTCATTCATAAAATTGTAATTCAAATTGTCCGGGACATTTGAAATTTCAAAGATCTTCCTCCCCTCATTATTATCTCCTCTGGCCCTAAAACTCTTAATAATTAGAATATTCAATACATTTTATTCGTAGCGCATTTCTTTACACCCCAAGGACGCCTTACAAGACATAATAAAAGCACAACAAATTTAAAAATTACATTTAAAACTCTCAAATAATATTGTTAATTCTTTACCTGCGTCTGAGCCGTAGTCCAGGTTTCCCTTCTTGTTGCTGATTCCCAGGACTTGAGCCGGATGTAGTGAGGCGGCTTCAAGAGCCTCTTCTACACTGCAGCCTGTTTATACACACAGACAGACAGACAGACAGACACACAAACAAACAAACAACAATAACTGTCAAGAGTTTTAGAACACCTACATTTTTTTTAGTTTTTATCAAATTTACACTGTTTTGATTGTTTTGTCTTTATATAACAGAAATGTGAATGTTTTAGTTTTTTTTCCACTAAAAAAAAAGATAGGACAATTTCTATTCCCGTTTGTATAATCATATTAGTTAATGACACAAACACACACATGCAAACTCACACAAAAAAAAGTCAAATAATGGTGGAGTTATTGTTTAATGCTTGAAGGTGAAACTGACCTGAGGCCTGTTTAAAGTGCCGTAAACACATATCCATTGTGGCGATGCTTCCACACAGCGTCGTGGTGCCTGAGAGAATAAAACACATTTATCTGTTAAAACTCAAAGACCTGAAAAGTAATGATGGGAGGAAAACATTTGACATGGCTGTAAATATATTTGTGTTATCTTTTTTTTTTTTTTTTTAAGATATTTTTTGGCATTTTTATGCTTTATTGATAGTGTAGAGACAGAGTTGAAATGGGGCAGAGAGGGGAGTGACATGCAGAGAACGACCGCGGGCTGGAATCAAACCCGGGTCCGCTGCTGGCCGAGGCCCATGGGGGGGACGCCCTACCAACTGAGATAAGGGCGCCCCTATTTGTGTTATCTTTTCAGATAATTTAGAATTGGAAACAATATGTAAGTTTTTCACCTAATGTTAAATACCTACTTCACTGGTTGGAATATGAAGGTGTATTGAACTCTGAGGTCATATGTAGTATAAATGTGCAAATATTTTTTAAATCGGTTCATCCTAGCCTGAGAAAAGGCAGAAAGAGTGTTTTATGGTCACACTGTCTAACCCTACATGTTACTAGTGTGACATCACACTAGTAAAAATGTAGGGTTACGATTAACAGGACAGCTGGGCCAAGGGAAGACTAAAGGAAGACTGAGGGAAGAAAAACCTCATTCATTATATTATAATAGTGATTTTATAATGATATAACGCCGGTTCTGTATGGGTGAAGTATTCCTTTAAACAAATTCACATAAATGACTCCACATGCAAACAATACTGTAGGAGCTAGAAAACCATTGGTATTAGATCCAGTATAAATAAAGCTGGACCTGCTACGTAGGCTTGAAGCTAAGAGACCAGTCTGGATTTTTCTTCAATCTTCATCTCTACATTACTTAATGGAAATGCTCTTTAATGACAAGATGTTTTGGAGGGAATTTGGTAGAAATGTTGTCAGTAGTTTATATTATAAAACCAAAATGTTCATTCTACTCAAACATTTGCCTATAAAGAGTAAAACGAGAGACACTGAACATTTGGAGTAGTCTCTACTACTATTTTTCCAGAGCTGTATGTTTTGAGAGTGAAACAAATTCAACTTTGCTCTATAAGTTCTGAACATTACAAACCTATCTCAACTAATATCGACATTAGCCATTTTATTAGACTATAGACATCATGGCAACAGTTGGATAAAGTTAAACGAATACACATAAGTTACCCACATGCAAACACAAGTTACTCCATATGGTTGTAGGAGCTAGAATAACATTGGTATTAAAAAACGAGGACTCGAAAAATTGACGTATGTTGCTAGTGGAAAGTGGAAGGGGAATTTGTCAAGCTCTGGGAGCTGTACAACAATATCATTGCGGACAGGAACATGGGATAGATTTGCCTTTTTTGGTAATTTTTTTGTTTTGTTTTAGTTCTGTTCTGTTTTTTTATGATTATTATTTATACTATATTTTATGTTGTGATGGTTCAAGGGTTTGTTTATTTGTGTGTGTTATGAAAAAAAACTTTAAAAAAATAAATATATTGTGGAAAAAAAACGGTTTAAATGAAGGCAGACCTGCTACGTATGCGTGTAGCCCCTGGATCTCGATGTCTTGCTGCCCCAGAGTGTGTCGGCCAGGAGGGAGACCCATCGCTGCTATCGCGTCAGTCACCAACACCATGCCTGAGACAGAGAAGAGAACTGTTTACAGAGCCTAGGCTGTGTATTAACACCACAGCCAGAGACAGAGAAGAGAACTGTTTACAGAGCCTAGGCTGTGTATTAACACCACATACAGAGACAGAGAAGAGTTTACAGAGCCTAGGCTGTGTATTAACACCTAGCCAGAGACACAGTCAACCAATACTCACATCAGTACACAGGGGAGGACTGAGCTATGCAAGTTATTTAACACACAAACAATTTTTTTTTTTTTTTTGGGCATTTTTATGCTTTATTGATAGTGTAGAGACAGAGGTGAAATGGGGCAGAGAGGGGAGTGACATGCAGAGCACGACCGCAGGCTGGAATCGAACCCGGGTCCGCTGCTGGCCGAGGCCCATGGGGGGGGGACGCCCTACCAACTGAGCTAAGGGCGCCCTCAAACATTTTATTCTTAACAGGAATATTCGCACATCAATCTAACTCAGATGCAGGTGTGTTGGATGAGAATACACACTGGTTTAGGATGGAAAACGATGCTCAGTATAACTATTTATTCAGGTTTTCAAAGTTTAAAGACAATATTGAAATTGAAGTGTAAGAATGTGTAAATAAAATGAATCTCCACCAAACAAAAAGTCGTATAACATCAGCTGCTGGCCGCTTCCTAAATCTGAACCTGATAAATGAAGTAAGGCTTTGAACAACAACTCTGAACGACAAAACAATGTATTAAAAACAACTGAATTAGTTAAAATAATTACATTTAAAAAAAACTGTCCGTGGATTTTGATTGGTGGAGTCTGATATCTGATGGGTGGATTGCTGATGCCGATATAAGATCGAACCATCTCTTTTTTTTGTAGATATTTTTTGGGCATTTTTATGCTTTATTGATAGTGTAGAGACAGAGGTGAAATGGAGCAGAGAGGGGAGTGACATGCAGAGAACGACCGCGGGCGGGAATCGAACCCAGGTCCGCTGCTGGCCGAGGCCCATGGGGGGGGGACGCCCTACCAACTGAGCTAAGGGCGCCCCGATCGAACCATCTCTACTAATAATATTCCAAGCTGTAACTCCTGCGATTAAAATCTTCCTCTTGGGGGTGCTCCGGTGGTGTAGTGGATAGAGCGCGTACCATATCGGCTCCGGCCTTCGTTGCAGTGGTGGCGAGTTCAAATCCGACCCGTGGATCTTTACTGCAGGTCACCCCCCCCCCCCCCCTCTCTCTCTCTCTCTCTCTCTCTCTCTCTCTCTCTCTCTCTGTCTCCCCATTTCAACTCTGTACTGTCTAATACTGTCTCCCTCTACCCTTTCCCCCCAGGAGGTCATTCACCTCCTACCAGGCCATTGCTTAAATAAGACATTGTTTCTTAGCACTTTTTGCCTGTTTAAATAAAGGTTGATGATGATGATGATAATAAAGCTTGAAAATGCCAAAAAAATTAAAATTAAAAACTCTCCCCCCTCCTACACTAACCTTTGGGGTGCGCTCTGTGTGCTATGCGTAGCGCTGCGGGGTTGGTGTGGATCCCGTCAGAGATCATCCCGTAGTAAATCGTCCGGCCTGGAGGCACCTGGTCACTGGTCAACAGACCCACGATGCCTGGGTCACGGTGCAGGAACTGGACACAAGAAAAGAGATAAAAAATAATCAGAAACACTTTTTACACTTTTTACTTTTTATTTTTATTTATTTTTTTAATAAGAAAAATCATATACGAAGATATTAAATGTGAGCATTGTACCTCTGATTTTCTAGTATAGAATTCTGAGAACATTTAAAGCATTTTGGTAATGCTCAATAAAACAGATACAGTATTATAGCTTTTTTTAATGTATAATTTTTTTTTTTTCTTTTTTTTTCAATTTATTTCAGACATATCAAACATACAAAACAAAATGAAAAGCATGGAAATACAATAAACAAATTATGTTTTCACAAAAAAAAAAAGAAAACAAATTATCTGTATTTCTGAGATATGCCTGAAAAGGAGCAGGAAGAAGTATACACTTATTTAATCCTTCCCCTTTTCCATAAATGTGAAGCCTCTGTGGTTATTTCAGTGAATTTGGTGCAGAGTGGATTATGATGACCAGGTGGCAACTCTTTCTATATACAGTGCGTGTGTGTGTGTGTGTGTGTGTGTGTGTGTGTGTGTGTGTGTGTGTGTGTGTGTGTGTGTGTGTGTGTGTGTGTGTGTGTGTGTGTGTGTGTGTGTGTGTGTGTGTGTGTGTGTGTGTGTGTGTGTGTGTGTGTGTGTGTGTGTGTGTCTCACCGGCTGCATTGCATTGAACAGGTGAGTGATGAAAGAGGCTCCGTGTTGAACAGCGTCTTCAGCCTGAGACAGGTTGGCCGTAGAATGACCTACAAGACAAGGAAGGACCAGGTTAACGTTATGTCAAGAATGTGGAAAGATTTCTACTTTTTCATTTAATTTTTTTAGGTCTAGTAAGTTAAGGTTATGTCAGGAAGGTGGGAAGTTTTCTACTTTGTCATTACATTTTTTTTTTTTTTTTTTTTTTTTTTTAAGTCTAGTCAACTTTATTGTAAATTTCTGCAATATGTTCCAGAAATACAGAGGAATCGAAATTACGTTTCTCTCAGACCCACGGTGCAATAAGAACAAAAGGATAAAGTAATGTAAGATGAAATAAGTAAAATATACAATAGTAAATTACAAATAGTGTAAAAGGTAAGGCAAAACTAAACAGTATTTTTTTTTAAATGTATACGTTCAGTCATTATTTTGTTATCATTAATTTTTTATGCTCCATACCACAGTATTATACTCACAAATCTTAAATAAATAGATGAATAGAATGAAAATTAAAAATGTAATTAAATACAACAAAAAATAAAAATAAAGCATTAAGAAAAGTAATACAAAAATAAAAATACATGTAATTACCGTATATGAAAATAATCTCAGATTAAAAAATTTAAAAAATGTAATTAAATTAAAATAATCTCACCTAGTGACACAGTGATGCCGCGCTCGCTCAGATCCCTCACCACTGATTGGCTGTTGCTGAGCTCAGGAGCCAGCGTCACTATGGAGACGTTGTCCAGGTTACCGTATGTCTCTGTGAGGTCATGGAGGCCTTTGGAGCTGAAGCCTCGGATGAACTTCTCTGGATGGGCGCCTTTCTTCTCCACACTGATGAACGGGCCCTCAAGATGGAGACCTGAAGACAGACAAGTTAGTGAGTGAGTGAGTGAGTGATTGAGTGAGTGAGTGAGTGAGTGAGTGAGTGAGTGAGTGAGTGAGTGAGTGAGTGAGTGAGTGAGTGAGTGAGTGAGTGAGTGAGTGAGTGAGTGAGTGAGTGAGTGAGTGTGTGAGTGGGGGGGAGGGTGGCTCAAGGTGCAGACCTGAAGACAGACAAGTTAGGAAATGATATGAGTGATTGAGAGAGTGTGTGTGTGTGTGTGTGCCCTCAAGATGGAGACCTAAAGACAGAGATAACTATATTTTTAAAGGAATTTTCACATGT
Organism: Ammodytes marinus; assembly: GCF_949987685.1. Lineage (NCBI taxonomy): Eukaryota > Metazoa > Chordata > Actinopteri > Uranoscopiformes > Ammodytidae > Ammodytes > Ammodytes marinus. The sequence continues at coordinate 2,557,608 of NC_137220.1, forward strand.
ATTAGACAGTGATTAAATGGTTTAGGGACGGACATATCAAGATTTGGAGATTTTTTTTTTTTTATATAATATTTTTTGGGCATTATTAGATGTTGTGGAGAGACACTGATGAATATGTTAGGAAATGATTTGAATATATCTGAAGGCATTCTACATTGAGAAAAGATGAGAAACGTTTTGTCCATTATTACTTAATATGAAATGGTCACAGGATGAGATGGATGAGACTCTCAGTGGCTTTGTAGGTTTTTGTTTTTGTTTGTAAGAGTTAAATCTCACCCAGAACTCCGGCTCCATGCGCTCCTCCATCGTGAACTTTGACCTGAGGCAGAACCTGAAACACACATTAGATTCATTAGAATGGGAAATAGTTTCATCTTTAAATAATAAAATTAGGGATCGGATGTGAAAAGAAGTGGATAGGTGACTCTCTATTCTGTACCTTATTATCATCTAAATTATCATTCAGAATGTGTTGCTATTGTTGTTTTAACATGTGTTGGCCTCTGCAGAACTTTATTTAAACGATAGTATGGTGTTATTTCGTACTATTCAGCTCCGGTAAAAATGAAGAGACCTGCACTCCAAATGTTCAGTGTCTCTTGTTTTACTCTTTAGAGGCATATGTTTGAGTAGAATGAG
>NC_137220.1:2560749-2563249 GCF_949987685.1 Ammodytes marinus
AGCGTCAGACACTGATCTGTTAGTCGGCATGTTGGTTCGTTTGTTTTTGATTTTTCTCTCTCTCAGACGGGTGGAGACAAACTCCTCTACAGATCACTGAAAAACACAGAAACATTATTATTAATATTATATGGCCTAGTTATTAACGTACAAGGGCTAAAATATATTTTTTATTTAAGTTAAGGAATTTTTTTTTTTTAAAGAAACTGTCCAACATTTATTTTACTTAAATGTACATAGCTATATGTGACAACCTTCTGTGTTTCTGTGTCTTAATATTTTGAATATATGAATTGTGCATTTTTCAAAACAACATAGCAACAAGGTAAAAGTAGAAATACCACTGGGTAAACATTTAAATAAAATAGCACAAGTCCTGTAGTCAAGTATAAAATCACTGGAGATAAAACATACATCTAATAACAAAAGTGAAAGCACTCATTATACACAGTGACACATTTTATACAGCCCACTTTACGTACTGCTGGGATCAATAAACTGTTATCCTATCTACTTTATTTCATTCTATTTTATACTAGTATTTTAACTTATCACTTGTTTATATATTGTATATATTACAGTCACTGTTCGTTCATTGTTTATTGTCTTATTGTCTAACTGTATGCACCTTATTCACCAAGACAAATTCCTTGTTGGTGTAAAACCCTTCTTGGCAATAAAATCCTTTCTGATTCTGATTCTGATTCTGATTCTTAAAAATGTACCAATCGGGGCGTGAACCAATCCAGTGAGTAGCAAGTCAAATCCAAGGCACATGTCTTTATAAAAAAAAAGGTTAAAATCCCTTGTTACATCTTCTTGCCCATTCTAACTAGAATAACATTGAAAACAAGTCCAGATAAGAAGGCATTTTTCTAGATGCTCACTAAACCTTTATCTATATATACGTATAATATAAGACCATTATTAATTTGTTAATTTCATTTTATTTTCTATTATTTATCTGAATCTGACTGAAGCAACTAATATAAAGTTATCAAATAAATATATACTGCAGAAAAAGTAGAATGTTTGCCCTGAAGTACAGTAAATGTAAAGTATCTATAAATTGCACTGAAGTACTAACAATCAAAGATATTCCATGTTTACTTTTATATAACGACATAAGCAGCAAGTTGGGCCCACTCACTCAATAATAATATTTTGTAACAGGCTATTTTTATTCAAATTCTATAAAAAAAATTCTACAGCCATTCCTGACTTACATATAATTTGTAATTTATCTTGGATCAAATTTTTCTACAACAATATTTCTTTTTCTTAGTCAAATACTTGTGGTTACTGTAGAAAGGGAAATGTACAAACCACATTATATTGAAGCACACTAAAGGCATAAGTGAAAGAACTTGTGTAGCTATTTCTTTAATTTTTTTTACAGCCAAACCTGATTTACATATAATTTGTAATATATCTTGGATCAAATTTTTCTACAACAATATTTATTTTTCTTAGTCAAATACTTGTGGTTATCTGATGAAATTAAATATGCAAAAAAAAAACATATTTTTAAAAGCAATTCTAAAGACATAAGTGAAAGAATGTGTGTACTTTCATTTTCATGTTGACGATAATCAGTTGACATAAAGCTTACATCCACAACATCATATCTAATCAGAGGGTGTAACTGACTTTGACCTGCTCTTTATGATCTCATAAAATGTTTAAATCAATACAACAATCAAACTTAGTATTAATAAACTATGCTGTCATCTTTCACGACCGTCACACGTTAATTTACCTGGCTGTCTTTGAGGAAACTATTACTTATTAATGGCTCTGTACCCCTTTTCTGAGCGAAAATACACAACGCCAGACTCTACTTAGAAAACGGTCAATTGAGAACAAACTTAGCTCTTATTTGATTTACTTACCTTCTTAGAAAACAGATATTTGACGTGTGATATTTGGTATGATCCAGTTGTCACTTCGGCGTACGAGAAATGTACAAAATAAGGCTTAAACAAGTACAATTTTAACTATTTCCACAACAACTGAACGCTATTTTGTCTTAAAATTACAAGATTAAGCTGAATGACGCTACGTTAAACTAGCAGATTCTTCAACGGAGTTCGGCAAAAGTACATTCCGCATTTCCCTTCAGCTTTTTCGGCATTAAAAGGCTTTAAAAAAAATAGCCTAAACTAGTTTTATACTGTGTTACTGTATTAGTAAGTGTCTAGTGTAAGCGCTTGTCCCCGGAGCAGTTTGAGCTGAGTGTGCCGAATAGAAACTGGGGAAACGGATGTCATGTGACGAAGCTGAGACGCAGGTCACCTGACCAAAACAAATGAAAAACACCTTGACAGCAACGAGGTGGAAAAGGACTCAGATAACTTGAGTGACAAGTACTAATGTATCAACGTAAAGACTGTATTTAATGCCGTACATCAGTCAATCGCGGAAGTGTCTCTATTTCTGTCTGAGGATCAGTGAAGTGTTATTGTAGTTATTGTGAAGCTAAGTATCCAGCAGATGGCGT
>NC_137220.1:2580749-2613249 GCF_949987685.1 Ammodytes marinus
CATAGTGCTGCGGTCACGGTATATTTATAGACATGTTTCAACAAACTCTCAGCAACGAAAACTCAGTTAATTTCTCCCCGTTTAGAAATCAAAAAGTTATGGTGTGATGTAGTGCACAATCTCAACGTTAACACACTCTTTATGATGTAAACACAGACAATATTGTGTCATTCTAAATGCCTGTTCACACCCAGATTGGATTAGTTTGCAGTTGCAGATGTCCTACCCTACCTTTAATTGTCTGATTTTTTATACATTTTGTTCTTAAAAACCTGCTGAAAATGCATTTTTAAGACCTGTACATTGTAATTTTAAAATTTAAAAAATGAAAAAAAAAATTGTTTCAAGGCGAGGCACGGCGAGACACTGATACAGCTTTTCATTAAAATATGTGAACTTAAATCTCCTCTTTTAACTTGCTTTCTAACCACATGGATGTATTATAAGAATGGGATACCAGAGACGAAATGGCGTCCGTTTGATTGAATGAGCCAAAAAAAAGTTGTATAACCTCAAACGTTGGCCAGTTGCACATGCTCAGTAGTGTTCATCCTGCTGCCATGTTGGATGACGTCACGCCAGAGTCTTGAACCAAATCAAGTAGCCGAGAAAAAACGTTGTGTAACAGGTCAACTGAATGCAGGTTCTACCACATCATCTTGGCCAGTCAATAGCCTTTCCGTAAGTAGTTTTCTAAAAACAATAGGAGCACAGCCGTCCGTTTTACAGAACACAGCTATCCAAAAGGTCCAAATGAAAGTGTACGATGGCTGAATAGTTATCCTAAAGTTAGAAGATTTTTTTTTAAAAATGTTTAAGATTTTGGGCAGTTCGGATGCTTCTTTAATACACTCTTCCTATCTTGAATTAGGATCAGAACATTGACTTGAGAACTGTTTATATGTAATGGCTATTTTCCTAACTCTACGTACCATGGTTACCAAACAGTTAAGATAGCATGTGTGAGTTAGTAAGTGTTTGTTAAACGGCCCCTGACAACTGAAGGTAAACAGCCATGTTAGGAGAAGCTAATGTGACGGGCATGTCCAGGCTTGTTTTGCAGGTTATTGATTATTTATCTCACCTGCTCCAGCCGTTTGTCCCCTACGACCCCACCGAGCTTTGAAGAGTCATTTTCATAGTCCAGTTATATCGTTCTCTGTGTGTGTACTGCTGGCATTGGGAATGTCCATACTGCACGAATCAGCATCAAAATTAACTTCTAAAAAATACTTGAAAATACATCTTGAAAAGTTTGATAAAGTTTAAGTGTAGAAAAAAAAAAAAAAAAAAAAAAAAAAAAAGCGAGTCTGATATTCTCCAATAGTTTTCAGTGTGAAAGCCCACCAGGCTAATCAGCTATATTCCTCAGAGCAGTGTGTCTATCCTGGTGTTGGGATCCCCTCCTAGCGTGTCCCCCAAGTCAAACAGCTGGTCCAGGTTAACCGTGGAGCTACAGAGGAAATCATTACGGTTTTGCTGTTCCTCCTCTTCGGGCCAGGGGTTCTCCAGGAAAGCCGTAGCCAGAAACGTCTCCTCGTCGAAATCTGGGCCGTTCCTTTGTGTCTCCACCAGTACGTGGATGTCCCCTGTGCCCGCTGGAGCTTCAATGGGGCAGATGTGTGTCCCGCGAACTGTTAGATCGTCTTCTTCTTTCATCATGGGGCTCAGAGCGTCTCCTCCGTCCAGGCTTAGCTCCCCGCTCAGGGCCGAGTCCAGCAGCGCGTCCCAGTCAAAGTCTCCCTTCAGCGGGCCGACCTCCTTCTGTTCGTCTGAGAGCAGCGGAGAGCTGGAGCGGCGCTGGGATTTAGAGGAGCCATTTCTAGAGTAGAATAGAATAGAAGGTCTTTTTTAAAGATTATTTTTTGGGCATTTATAGGCTTTATTAGACAGTACAGAGTTGAAATGGGGACACAGAGAGAGAGAGAGAGAGAGAGAGAGAGAGAGAGGATGACCTGCAGTAAAGATCCACATGACGGGACAGATTTGAACCCGCGACCACTGCAATGAAGTCCGGAGCCAATATGGTACACGCTCTATCCACTACGCCAAAAAAAACATACACTCATCATGTCATTCTTACATTCTGTTGCCCATTGATTTCCTCTTGTGTGCGGCCCTGCCCCTGACTATGGGCCAGGCTCCCAGCATAGTTCCCTCAGCCAGGTGTGGGTCCCAGTTCTGGTCTGACCCGATCGTTGCCTCTTCAAACTCCCGTAGCAGCTGCTGGGACTGTGTGTTCACGCCGAGGCCGCCCTGCCCGATAGAAGTGCCTGTCTGGGGCTGGAGATTTAGTTTAGATTAGTTTAGTTTACTTCACATACAAATACACGTATGAGGAAGTCTGGGTGTGGCAGAAATCTGTACAGGTTATGTAGTATATGAATATGAAAACCACATCTAAAAAGACATTGGCATATTAAAATACAAGACCGCACACACAAAGACACACATAAAAATGTTTGAAGTGAAGTTAGTAATATAATTATGGGCGGCAGTGGCGAAGTCGGTAGGGAGATCGCCTCTGGAGTGCAGGGTCGGAGGTTCGATCCCCCGTCTCCCCGCCACATGTCGAAGTGTCCCTGAGCAAGACACTGAACCCCAAATTGCTCCCGATGGTTCAGAGAGCGCCTTGCATGGCAGCTACTGTCTTCGGTGTATGAGTGTGTGTATGAATGGGTGAATGTGGTAAGATATTTAAAGCGCTTTGGGGCTGAGAAAATTGGCTAGAAGGCGCTATATAAGTCAAGTCCATTTACCATTAACCATAATAAGTCAATTTAAAAACATAAACGATGCAAGAAAATCGAAGAAAATCAAAACAAATACAAGACAGTAAAAAAAAATAAAAAAATCGTCAAATAAATCTGTTTAAATCAGTTACAGAAATATCAAAGTGTAGCAATATACACAGTATATAGTATAGTATATAAATATTCACCCTGATCCGGCCCTGCAGAGCTGGGTTGATGTGTACGGGCGGCATGCGTCTCTTCTTGTACGCCCCGTTCAGAAGGCGCTCGGCGTACTGAGGGTCGATCTTCCAGAAGCCTCCTTTCCCCGGCTCATCTTTCTGCCGCGGCACTTTGATGAAGCATTTGTTCAGCGACAGGTTGTGACGGATGGAGTTCTGGATGAAGAGGATTTATAGATTAGAACATTTACCCTGCGATCCAAATCTCATATACTCGTTATTTTTTCTATTCTACATACTACATTTGACCATAAAAAGAATCTAGTTAGGATGCAGTGGGCATACACTTGGGACATACTTTTACTTAATTATTTCATCATAACATGGCACCTTGATCTTGCCTCAGTTGTGACAGAGACAAAACTTGTTAGAACAATCACTTTCTGTCAAAATCAGTGAATATCTCCTCATGATCCGCTACCTGTCCATACTTGGTGCACGCTGAAAAAAGTCCAGTGTTAATACACAGCCTTGGCTCTGTAAACTGGTGTGTTGCTTGCAAGGGTGGGCCCCCTTTTGTTTACATACACTTTGTTTGCATACCAGTTTACAGAGCCTAGGCGGTGTATTACTGTGACATCGGATTTTTTTCAGGATTGCTGAGTCCAAATGGTGTATTTAGCAGCATCTAGTGGTGAGATTGTAGATGTCGACACTCCCTTGCTAACCCCGTCTTTTGTGGAGAATTTACAGAAGCTACGGCGGCCTCCCAGGGACAAGAAGCTAGTTACTGACGTTGGCAACTGATCCATTACTTATAAAAACTTCAATAAATACATAGACATTCTTTGGCACAAAACAACAAGCACCCGCTCCCGTGGCCTTAACACTCCTCTGTATGTAAAACACTTTGTATCAGTCTGTTTTTAAAATTGCTTTTTCAATTACAGTTAACTTACTTTACCTGCTGGATCTCCATACATCACAGTAATGCACTGTGTGTGTGTGTGTGTGTGTGTGTGTGTGTGTGTGTGTGTGTGTGTGTGTGCGTGCGTGTGTGTGTGTGCGTGCGTGTGTGTGTGCGTGTGTGTGTGTGTGTGTGTGTGTGTGTGTGTGTGTGTGTGTGTGTGTCTCTCTCTGTGTCTGTGTGTTTGTGCGCGTGTGTGTGTGTGTGTGTGTGTCTCTCTCTGTGTCTGTGTGTTTGTGCGTCTGTGTGTGTGTGTGTGTGTGTGTGTGTGTGTGTGTGTGTGTGTCCGTGCGCGTGTGTGTGTCTGCCTGCCTGCCTGCGTGTGTGTGTGTATGTACCCTTCCTGCATTAATCCAACCTTTCCTCCCCCCTTCTACCTTTCACTGAAGTCTAGAATAAAGCGCTGACCCCTGCGACCTTTTGTTAAATATTATCTGCCCCATGTACAGCGCTACAATAACACACCGCTCTGTAATGTCTGAGCCAGACACTGGACCGGCTAACGGCTTCATCAATCATTTATTCGCCCCAAATTAAACTTTTCCTCAAAAATTCCTGGATGTTTTTCTCTCTAAAAAGGGGGAAATCTGCTAGCCCCCCCTCCCCCCCACACACACACACACACACTTCCTCATACATCACTCGGTTTAGCCCAAGCAGAAAAACAACAGGGAGATATTTTGAACGAAAACAACAGGTTTTAAGGTAAGATAGTGCTGGCAAAAATAATGTTTTTTCGCGCACTGGTGAATTTTGAGATTTTTGTCTATTTTGCTTCCATAACATGTCTTCTTTCATACTAGTATAAATCAAAGGTCCAACATGTACATTCAGGTGTTTATTTGACTAAACCTTGTCTGTTTGTGTCTGTATATTTCTCCTATACAACCATCTTTAACGGACATTATCTCAACATTAGTTTTTTCTCAATACTCTGAAACAAAAATCTCAACTTCTAAAGCACTTACATCAAGTAAACTTTCCATGATCATTCTCAGCACTATTCTGAAGGTTATTAAGGATTATGTATTGGTACGTTTGTGTGCATCTATGTGTACTGGTGTGCTGTACAGTTATGCAAGTGTTGATACATAGAATTGATATTATGAAAATTAGAAATTAGTCTGAAGGAAACATGTAGTTTTGAGTTTTGATTTTGATTTATGACCTGTTAATATTGTTTAAAGAAGTGGGGTGGGATTGAACAAGTTTTTACTTCTTCCCTTTTCAAATATGTTGTGGCATTTTTACAGAGTGCTTGGCGGCCTTATCAGTGCAGGAGTCACTAGGGCTGACTCCTGTTGATGCATTTTTATTATTGTATTGTTGTTGCATATTTGAAATAAATCATTCATTCATTCATCACGGAAGGATTTGTTCATAAGTTGTTCACTGTCTGATTTATGAGACATTTTCTTTTTCAAAATGTGCCGAATATGCATTTATAAGACCTGTAGTAATTATTATTATATAATGCAAGTTTTTTTTCGTGCAGGTGATAATTGTTGCTGTAGTTTTTAATAACCCCCACAGCTAAAGTCACTCATTCTTCATAGCGTGGCAGCGGGCCCAGGCAGCTCAGAACGTTTGGTTTTTATTCAAAGTTCTTTAAATAGAAAAATAATCCTGTTCCCGGCTGTGATTTGACCCCAGAGCAGAGAGAAACCCAAACAATGGAAGTATGTGTGTTTGACTGTGTGTGTGTGTGTGTGTGTGTGTGTGTGTGTGTGTGTGTGTGTGTGTGTGTGTGTCTCTTGCTCCTTGTGTGTGTGTATCTCTTGCTCCTTTACCTGCCATGTGGGGTCTGCGTGTCGGTAGTAGCAGAAGTTATCGGTGATCCACTTGTAGATGCATGAGAGGGTGATCTTGCTCTTCTTGCTGGCCTGCATGGCCATACAGATCAGCGTGGCGTAGGAATATGGCGGCTTGATGTTCGCGTTCGTCTTATAGTCGACATCATCCGGGCAGTGACCGTGAGCCACTATCCCCGGGAGAGTGTGTAGCCGGCTGTAGGCTGCCGCGGTGGGCTTACCCGGAGTCAGGGGCATGCCTATGGAAGCAGGGTCTCCAGCCAAGGGGGAGGCCGGTTCATTGGAGCTGTGGTGGCCCAATAAATGTGTCTGATGTTGGGGCACGTTTGCACCGAGAATGGAGAATTCCTGGAGCCACTGTAGACTGGTAAGGCTGTCGTCTAGGTTCACACAGTGACTCATAAAGTTGGTTGTGTTGTTGTTGTTGTTGTTTGTGTTTTTGTTGTCTCGCTCCTCAGACTGCGTTGCCGCGGTCACCACTTCTTCCTCCAGCCCCACAGAGCCTTCAGGCCACGGGTCAACACAGCTCAGAGACAGCATGGCTCTCTCTCTCTCTCTACCTCTCTACCTCTCTCTCTGCCTCTCTCTCTCTCTACCTCTCTACCTCTCTCTCTCCCTCTCTCTCTCTCTCTCTGTCTGTGTCTCTCTCTCACTCACACTCTCTCTCCCTCTCTCTCTCTCTCTCTCTCTCTCTCTCTCTCTCTCCAACAACCGTCTCCTCTCTGGCACCCAGATTCCTTCCTACACAAGGGAGAAACTGCATTTAGTTATTATGTCATGTAACATTATTTAATATAACAAAGACACATAATATATAAAAATCCAGTGTAAATACACAGCCTAGGCTCTGTAAACGGGCACGTTGCTAACCACAACCTAGGCTGTGTATTAACACTGGAATTGTTTTCAGCACAAACAAAGTACGGACAGGTAGCAGATCTTGCTGACTCGTGATCATAAATACATTCTGACATTCAGGTGCAGAGTGACTTGTTATGAATTGTATTGTATTTTATTAATGTATGATTGGATGTTTTTATAGCCTATTATTCTATTCATGCATTTAACTGGTATATTTATTTATTTCTATGTTTTGCTATATGCTTTCTGTGTAAAGCACTTTGAATTGCCTTAGTGTCTTATAAATAAACTTGCTTCACCTTCTCCCACTGCCATCAGCTATTTTATTCATGCATTTTACTACTAATTTTCTTTTTAATGTTTTGTTAATTTACGGTTCTGTCTGTAGCGCTTTTTATTGCCTTACTGTCTGAAATGTGCGAGGCCTATATAAATAAACTAGCTTCAGTCTCCTCCTCCCCCTGCCACCTGCCTGACAGGACCGAACATATATTCACCCAGAGAAGTGCGAAAGCGTGAGACAATGACGCTGCTATTTGAACACAGAGCCACTGTATGCGCCCGATGACTTTCATTCATAATTTAAATCCTGTCTCAAGTCTGTCACCTGCACGTCTGGGTGAAAAAAAAATGGTGAAAGCGTTGAAACTAAACCCTTAAAATCCTAAATTTTTGAATACTAATATAAATTCTCTTGTCTACGGGAGCAACGGCCTTTTGTCTGTGTCTTTTTAGAACATTCCTGAAAAACTCTGTTGCGCACTTGACGCTCAGCGCATAGAGGAGCGTGCGTCATTCCCAACGGCACCTGCAGGCTTTTTAACCCCATAAAATTATAATAGGCTACATAGTTAAAAGAAAGTTAAAAAAAACACTCTATTATATTGAATTTATATCATTTTAGATATTAGTTTTATCACCTGGAGGAATGTGCACATTTTGGACTGTTTTTATAAAAAGGCTTTTACTTTTTACGCATAAGTTACGCACATTTCTGTCCTAACCGTTTTCTTTAACGACTTTTTTAAGGCCATTATTATAAAATTATATGCTTTTAAGTACACATTAATAAATGATAATGTTTCGTAGTTGTTAATGGTTGGATAAACTTTGAGCAAACGGATAGTTAAGGCCTTCTGAATTCTGAATGAGTAACAGGTGCAATTCCTTCTGGAGAAACAAACATCCAATTTTCTCACGATAAAAATTAAAAACTCACCTCTTTATCTGTTGTAATGTTGAGAGTCGAGATCTTTTTAAAATCCCCAAACGAGCAGCCAGCGCTTAATTATCTGTCCAGCAGCTTCTCAGTTTGCAGCGCACCTGTCCTGTGCTCAAACTTCTGTGTTGAAAAGAATTTAAAAAAAGACAAATTCCTATGGATGGATTTGGCGCTTCTGATGGCGCGTCTTCTTCTCGGTGTGAGGAGGGTTTTGTATCGGGGTCAGTGCATCCGTCTCTGAGGCAGTTTAATACCTGGAGCAGGAGGTTTGTCCAGAAACCATAGAAACGGAACGGTGCACCCCCCACTTGTAAACAGCTTCCTGCTTCGCCATTGGCCGCCTCGTTTCCATGGCGCTACCAGCTACATTTTTAATCACTGTGGAGTCAAGTCAACTGTGGGCGGCTCAAGCTGAGGCCCGCGGACCCACCAGGGGACACAGCAGGGTGGACGTTAAACTGAGGATAAGGTAAGTGAGGATTTATCTAATTCTATAGTAATTAAACTATTAAAATGTTATTATGAGATTATTTTTTAAAATGTATAAGGTGAAGGACTACAATGGTAGTTAAATATGAAGTGATGGAGTGGAACTAAGTACAATTAGGCCTACTCAAAAACAACGTTATACTTTAAATTAAAAAAATTGATTTTTAAAACAGAAATAAAATCAAGGTAACTGTCTGTAGCCTATTAGATGTTTTCGGTTTTGAAGCTGAATCTAAAACTCCTAAACCTCCCACGAGGAACTTTTAAATATTTCTGAAACAGTCTCATTTTTCCTCTGATGATCATAAATTTCATGTAACAGCAAACGAGACCATCAGTGCAAAGAATGCTATTTTGATATAGTTTTTCTTAATGCCTTTGCTCTGGTCTGAATCCCCACCAACTCAGACTAAACAATTCACAGCAGGCAGACGGGAAAAGCCTGTGTTTATGAACACTACTAACTCACAGTTTACTTTGCTTCACCGTGGTCATATTACCATTATTAATCTGACAGTCACACAGATAGATAGATAGATAGATAGATAGATAGATAGATAGATAGATAGATAGATAGATAGATAGATAGATAGATAGATAGATAGATAGATAGATAGATAGATAGATAGATAGATAGATAGTTAGATAGATAGATAGATAGATAGATAGATAGATAGATAGATAGATAGATAGATAGATAGATACAGTATCTCACAAAAGTGAGTACACCCCTCACATTTCTTCACATTTTTCTTTATATCTTTCCATGGGACAACACTGAATAAATGACACTTTGATACAATGTAAAGTAGTCAGTGTACAGCTTGTATAACAGTGTAAATTTACTGTCCCCTCAAAATAACTCGACACACAGCCATTAATGTCTAAACTGCTGGCAACAAAAGTGAGTACACCCCTTAGAAAGAATTTACAAATTGGGCCCAAAGTGTAAATATTTTGTGTGGCCACCATTATTTTCCAGCACTGCCTTAACCCTCTTGGGCATGTAGTTCACTAGAGCTTCACAGGTTGCAACTGGAACCCTCTTCCACCCATTTATGACAGCATCACAGAGCTGGTGGATATTAAAGACCTTGCGCTCCTCCACCTTCTGTTTGAGGATGCCCCAAAGATGCTCAATAGGGTTTTGGTCTGGAGACATGCTTGGCCAGGCCATAACCTTTACCCTCAGCTTTTTTAGCAAGCCACTGGTCGTCTTGGAGGTGTGTTTGGGGTCGTTATCATGTTGCAATACCACCCTGCGGCCCAGTTTACGAAGGTTGAGTGCACGTGGTCAGCGTCGTACACAGAGGTTGGCTTTGGAAAATAGACGTATGAGTGCTGCCAGCATTGCTGAAGGGCTTGAAGGGGTGGGGGGTCAACCTGTCAGTGCTCAGACCATACGCCGCACTCTGCATCATTAGAACATCATACTGGTCTGCATGGCTGTCATCCCAGAAAGAAGCCTATTCTAAAGATGATGCAAAAGAAACCCCACAAAAAGTTTGCTGAAGACAAACAGACTAAGGACATGGATTACTGCAACCATGTCCTGTGGTCTGATGAGACCAAAATACATTTATTTGGTTCAGATGGTGTTAAGAGTGTGGAGCGGCAACCAGGTGAGGAGTACAAAGACAAGTGTGTCTTGCCTAGAGTCAAGCATGGTGGTTGGAGTGTCATGGTCTGGGGCTGCATGAGTGCTGCCAGCACTGGGGATCTACAGTTCATTGAATTCTAACATGTACTGTGCCATACTGAAGCAGAGCATGATCCCCTCCCTTCATAAACTGGGCCGCAGGGCAGTACTGCAACATGATAACGACCCCAAATACCCCTCCGAACGACCACTGGCTTGCTAAAGAAGCTGAGGGTAAAGGTTATGGACTGGCCAAGCATGTCTCCAGTCTTAAACCCTATTGAGCATCTTTGGGGCATCCTAAAACGGGAGATGGAGGAGCGCAAGGACTCTAATATCCACCAGCTCCTTGATGTCGTCATGAATGGGTAGAAGAGGGTTCCAGTTGCAACCTGTGAAGCTCTAGTGAACTACATGCCCAAGAGGGTTAAGGCAGTGCTAGAAAATAATGATGGCAAAACTAAATATTGACACTTTGGGCCCAATTTGGAAAAATTTTCTTAGGGGTGTACTCACTTTTGTTGCCAGCAGTTTAGACATTAATGGCTGTGTGTCGAGTTATTTTGAGGGGACAGTAAATTTACACTGTTATACAAGCTGTACACTGACTACTTGACATTGTATCAAAGTGTCATTTATTCAGTGTTGTCGCATGGAAAGATATAATGAAATATTTGAAGAAATGTTAGGGGTGTACTCACTTTTGTGAGATACTGTAGATAGATAGATAGATAGATAGATAGATAGATAGATAGATAGATAGATAGATAGATAGATAGATAGATAGATAGATAGATAGATGGGTCATATCACCATTATTAATCTGACATAGTTACATATAAATACATTACCTCATGGCCATGCATCCTGCTTGTCTTTTTTCATATTATGCTGTAATTAAAAATGGAAACCAGGCTCATACTGAATCAGTAACAAACTAAAAGTTGGACGCAGAATTTGGACTTACAGGCTAGGTGTGTGTGTGTGTGTGTGTGTGTGTGTGTGTGTGTGTGTGTGTGTGTGTGTGTGTGTGTGTGTGTGTGTGTGTTTAAATGTGTGTGTAAACGTGTGAAGGAATGTACTTTTGTCCATTAGACAGACAGACAGAGGAAGGCAGAACAAAAAGGTTTGGTTGTGTGAGCGGCGTGACAAAGGAAACTGTAAAGCAATAAAACGTCCTGCAGAGAAACACTGACTTTAACAGGTCACACATGTAAACGAGCAGAGGACATTATTATACATGTACCGCTGTGACAGACACAAGCCTAGGGATAATACCTATCTATCTATCTATCTATCTATCTATCTATCTATCTATCTATCTATCTATCTATCTATCTATCTATCTATCTATCTATCTATCTATCTATCTATCTATCTATCTATCTATCTATCTATCTATCTATCTATCTATCTATCTATCTATCTATCTATCTATCTATCTATCTATCTGTCTGTCTGTCTGTCTGTCTGTCTATCTATCTATCTATCTATCTATCTATCTATCTATCTATCTATCTATCTATCTATCTATCTATCTATCTATCTATCTATCTATCTATCTGTCTATCTATCTATCTATCTATCTATCTATCTGTCTGTCTATCTATCTATCTATCTATCTATCTATCTATCTATCTATCTATCTATCTATCTATCTATCTATCTATCTATCTATCTATCTAACATTATCATACATGTACCGCTCTGACAGACACAAGCCAAAGGAAAAAACAGTCAGGTTCACTGTAGATGCATTAGCAAACATCACACTGAATATCAGCAGAAGTATTAATACTATGTAGAAAGACTCCTACAAGTAATTTGATGAATTGAATGGAATATTTTTATTGTCATTGCAAAGTGTCTAACAAAATCAAGCAGCAATCCTCAAGGTGCAGAGGTATGTATGAGAAAGAACAATATGAAGATACAGTAACTGTGAAGAGGAAACTAATTGGAGTTTGATTCAATAGAACCAAAGCTGAAGAGCATGAACCAACAGACTGGCTAACAGCTTCTTCCCTTGGGCAATCAGGACCCTCAACTCTCATAAAACATAAAACATTAAACAGACATACACATAGGCTACCTCACTTTCCACAAGTGCAATATGCTTTCTGCCTTTTAGATTTATTTATTATGACATTGCCTGTCCTTGTCTTGTTTCTTTTGTTGTTTCTGTGTCTTGTTTTTACACTGTTTTTAACTTAAATTGCTTGTCTGTTTTTTCTGTGTGTGTAATAATGCACTTTCAGTTGGTAATCCCAATTTTGTTGTATAGGTGACTGTACAATGACAATAAAGACTATCTTATCTTATCTTATCTTATCTTATCTTATCTTATCTTATCTTATCTTATCTTATCTTATCTTAGCACTCCGAGAGAGCAGATGGGCTGAAGGCCTATTTAATGCCGATGTCACGTTGTTGTTTTTTTGCATTTGATCAAATATAAAAATGTATTACAGTAAAAATAACAAGCAAGAAACAAAATGTTACTTGAATGAACTTTTATTTATTATAAAGGCACATACAAATAGTCATGTCACTTGTCCTTCCCTGGTGTTGGCTTTGTAAAATATTGCTATAATAGACTTCCTGATTTCTGTCCAGCCGTCTGGAAGTAGGCTATTAAAACAGAATAAAATACAAAGTAAGTATTTGGGTTAAAAATAGAAAATAAAGACTTAAAAAGCTCCACAGCAGCAACACTACAAAGGCTGCCAGCAGTGTCCAAAGACATTATTTGTTTATTTCTCCTAATCCGTCTTGTGAGAACAGATATGGGCCAATGACTCCTATATCAAAATGCCAATAGTCGGTCGACCAACTAATCTGACTTTGCCACCCCCTCCCTCCCACCCACCCACACACACACACACACACACACACACACACACACACAAACACACACACACACACACACACACACACACACACTCACACATTCACACACACACATTCACACAGACACACACACACACACACACACACACACACACACACACACACACACACACACACACACACACACAGCTCATCATCAGATCATCTCCAGCAGGTCAAAGGTCAAACAGATCAGTGGAACACAGTGACCTCACACAGCGCAGGGTCAAACCAGGACTTTAGGATTAAAGTTTGATAGTGGACTTGACCAGACAGACAGACACACACACGCAGATAGAGAGATGTACAGACAGACAGACAGACAGACAGACAGACAGACAGACAGGTAGACAGACAGACAGACAGACAGACACACACACACACACACACACACACACACACACACACACACACACACACAGATAGAGGGAGACCGACAGACAGACAGACACACACACACACAACACACACACACACACACACACAAACACAGATAGAGAGACGGACAGACAGACAGACAGACACACACACACACACACACACACACACACACACACACAGATAGAGAGACCGACAGACAGACAGACAGACACACACACACACACACACACACACACAGATAGAGAGACTGATAGACAGACAGACAGAGAGACAGACAGACACAAACACACACACACACACACACACACACACACACACACACAGACAGATTTACCCCAAACAAAAGAAGTCTAAAACTTAATAACAACATGTCCAAGTCCAACTGTGTTTTCACTCAACACATCGATCTGATAGCTAAGCTTCATTATTTCCATGGCTTTAGGGAATTATTTCTTCTTTCATACTCCCTGAAATATGTGCTTAGCTTGTCACAGGGGGGGGGGGGGGGTGCTGTGTGTGTGTGTGTGTGTGGGGGGAGGGCGGGGGGGGGCTGGAGAAGCTGATGTTGATCTTTAAACCAGACAGGGTTAAATAAGGAATAATCTACTATTATTAGATTATACTTTTATTTCTCTGCTCGCTCCCATTTTGTTTTGATCTTGTTTTGCACTCAGGAACAGTGTTAAAATCATTGAACAATAAATCAAGTTGGATTCATTTTCGTATTATTTATTTACTATGTATTTGTTTTTAAGTTAATCTTTCTTATTATCATTTATGTGGTAGTGTAGATTGTGGTCTTTATTTGATCATTTAGTAAGTTGATTTTTTTCTATCAGCTGTAATACCGCCTCTTGGACAGATGAGGGCGCCATACACCATCAAGGGATCTTTAGTTACATCTTAGAAGTAAAACTACAGTGGAGAAAAAACTATGGAAAATACTCAGTTACTAGAGGAAAAAAACGCTGGGGTTCAAACTTGTACTTGAGTAGAAGCACAAAAGCATTATGATCAGATACTATACTTAATACTATAATAAATACACTTAGTTAGTTAGTTAGTTTATTCGTCAAATGCACAACATAACAGGCAAGCAGTCATAGCTGGCAATGAAATTTTTGTGTTCCAAGCTCTCCTCAATAATGCAACAATAAAAAATTTAAAAATAGTATAGAGTATATAGAGTAAAAGAGTATCTTAGCCTCCTAGGACCCGAGCTCTTCCAGGGCATGCATTTTTTATTTCTCTTTGCTATTTGGGCTGATTGGGACCTAATGAGTATACAAACCAAGAATTATCTTTTTACATGATGTAGTTTCTGAGAAAAATGATGTCCACATATGAGGACCGCAGTTTTAAATCAAGATAAAACACAATAAAGTCAGAATTGAGTAATCATGAACAAAACTCATTTTTTGGTGCCTGAACAGAGCAGCATTTTTCCTGAGTGCAAAAACAAAATGAGAAACAACAATTGTGCCCCTTTGAGCAATATGGCTCATTAGAAAGGCTGCTAACAGTTGCAGGAAGACGTATATCCTGAATTGTAGCCAGAATCCTGGCCTTGGCCCTGGGGATGGTAGTCAAAGACCTGGCTTTGGCCCTTGGGTTGGTAGTTGGCAATCTGGCCTTGGCCCTTGGGTTTGTAGCCAGAATCCTGGCCTTGGCTCTTGGATTGGTAGCCAGAAACCTGACCCTGGAAGCCAGAATCCTGGCTTTGGCCCTAAGGATGGTAGCCGGAAAATTGGCCCGGGTAGCCAGAATCCATAGCTTTGGCCCTTGGGTTGATAGCTGGCTATCTGGCCTTGGCCCTTGGGTTTGTAGCCAGAATCCATGGTCTTGGCCCTTGGGTTGGTAGCCCGAACCTGGCCCGGATAGCCAGAATCCTGTCCTTGGCCCCTAAGGATGGTAGCCGGAAAACTGGCCATAGCCCTGGCCCTTGGGTTGGTAATCAGAGACCTGGCCTTGGCCCTTGGGTTTGTAGCCAGAATCCTGGCCTTGGCCCTTGGGTTGGTAGCCAGAATCCTGGCCTTGGTAGCCAGAATCCTGGCCTTGGTAGCTGAAAACATGGCCCTGGTAGCCGGAAACCTGGCCTTGGCCCTTGGGTTGGTAGCCGGAAACCTGGCCTTGACCCTTGGGTTGGTAGCTGGAAACCTGGCCTTGGCCTTGGCCCTTGGGTTGGTAGCTGGAAACCTGGCCCTGGTAGCCAGCAGCCTGGTCTTGGCCCTGGGGATAGTAGCCAGAAAACTGGCCTTAGCCCAGGCACTTGGGTTTGTAGCCAGAATCCTGGCCTTGGTCCTTGGGTTGTTAGCTGGAAACATGGCCCTGGTAGCAAGAGTCCTGGCCTTGGCATTAGGGATGGTAGCCAGATAACTGGCCTTGGCCCTGGGCCTTCGGTTGGTAGTCAGAGACCAGGCCTTGGGCCTTGGGTTAGTATCCGGAAACACGGCCCTGGTAGCCAGAATCCTGGCCTTGGCCCTGGGGATCATAGCTGGAAAACTGGCCTTGGCCAAGGCCCTTGGGTTGGTAGTCAGAGACTTGGCCTTGGCCATTCGGTTGGTAGCCGGAAACCTGGCCCTGGTAGCCGGAAACCTGGCCTTGGCCCTGGCCCCGGCCCTTGGGTAAGGAGCCGGAAAACTGGCACTGGGGTTGAAATTTACTGAAATGTACTCATTGTAACTGTAAATGAGGGCAACCTAAGTGTCTCTTGAGTGAAAAGTGAAAGGTTATTGATTGATTGATTGATTGAAAACATATAAAAATGTTCCACAGAACTAAGTCCCGCTGTCCACATACAAGGATTTTTCAATAAAACTAACAGAATGAAGTCCTCCCGTCCACATTTGTGTACATCATTTTTAGCAGCATGGTAAATTGTTACAATTACTAGCTTTTGTAAATGTTTTACTTCCATAACAAACATTGAACACTTTTATACATATTCTGAACAAGAATCAGCCATGAAATTTGATTAGATTTTTTTCTTGGTCGAAGTTTGGATCAGGATTTTCCATTTTGGGTGTGATGAACTTTTGGGTGTGTTGTCGGCCATCTTGAATCTAAAGTATAATGTATTATACTCTTCTGCCACCACTAAGTGGCAGTATAATGTCCTTGTATGTGGACCCCAGGCCCTTTTTAGAGCAACATTTTGCATTGTGGTCTAGACAGCCCAAAAAGTTGATGTCCACACAGGTGGACGCCAGGTCCTAGGAGGTTAGTACCAAATGTAAAAGTAGCCTATTAATTTAGCAGAATAATATATAATGTCTTATAGTATTATAGTAAATACTTGTGTGTTTTAATCGTGCTATATGTTCATGCACTTTTATCTGTTTCTGTAGTTGACTTTACTTGAAAAATGTATTTCTTACGTTAGAAAAATTATGTAGTTCATACAAATAGTATTCTTGTGAGGTCTACATGATAATTTGATGCAAAAAACTGCATTGATTTTTTAAAGTAGATCAAGCAAGATATTTTTATCAGTGTATGCTTCATGTTTTTCACACATCACCAACCTGTTATGTGCTGGAGAAATCATTGTGTCGTTTTGTTTGTCTGTGCTTGTGCTCATGTGTTGTATTTTTGTATTTTTCTTCTTTTAATGTTTATTTTTTTCTTTCTACCTGCCAGGGACTACAGGTGAACATTAGCATTAGCACCGCATGGCTAAATCTGGCACATTTACATGTTGAACTTTGGTGCTCATGTCTATTAATGTGCGCTGTCCCTTTTAAACCTGCAGTGTGTAGAATTTTGGGTTTTATTTCCTAGCAGATTTTGTAGAAAGTAATTATAATATCCATCAGTACATTTAATTTAGTGCATAATAGCTGAGAAATTTTTTTGAATTATTATTTTTTCCCTTAGAAAGGGTCTCATATATGTCCATATGTCTGCATATTTTGGACCAAGGCCTAGTGCCGCCATCTTGAAAGTGTCATAGTTGGAATGTCATCAGGTGCATTGTTTAAAATTTAGAATTGTTCTTGTCCTTGAAGGCCACTGTAGCTTCTGTTATTATTCTAAAGGGGTGGGGTTACCCAGGGAGTGTTGCATTCTAGAACTTTGTAGAACTTTATTGATGATGTCATATTACACACTGCAGGTTTAAATAAAGAAATCTAAATCTAAATCTATCATAATTACTTAGTGACACATTTGTTTGTTCATAGCTTTAATGTTGTATCTGCTAAAGGCGGAGCACATTCAATTGGCACTCTCCCAATTTCATCAGGTGATAATAAAGGCTTTCCTTATCTTATCTTATCTTATCTTATCTTATCTTATCTTATCTTATCTTATCTTATCTTATCTTATCTTATCTTATCTTATCTTATCTTATCTTATCTTATCTTATCTGATCTTATCTTATCTTATCTTATCTTATCTTATCTTATCTTATCTTATCTTATCTTATCTTATCTTATCTTATACTTTCAATGACTTTATGAACTGCTGGGTAGTTTATTCTGTGACAAAAATCATAAAAAGTTTAATATTTCCACCAGAGATGTAGAAGAGAATTATGAATGGGAATAGAATCTATCTATCTATCTATCTATCTATCTATCTATCTATCTATCTATCTATCTATCTATCTATCTATCTATCTATCTATCTATCTATCTATCTATCTATCTATCTATCTATCTATCTATCTATCTATCCATCCATCCATCCATCCATCCATCCATCCATCCATCCATCCATCCATCCATCCATCCATCCATCCATCCATCCATCCATCCATCCATCCATCCATCCATCCATCCATCCATCCATCTATCTATCTATCTATCTATCTATCTATCTATCTATCTATCTATCTATCTATCTATCTATCTATCTATCTATCTATCTATCTATCTATCTATCTATCTATCTATCTATCTATCTATCTATCTAACTTAAATAAAGTACTTGAATAAATGAACATTGCATTCTTACAGTATTCATGTTTTGATTTTAAATATTAATGTTTGGGACATCGAGACATGTTTAGTCCCATTTATCTTACTTGACTTAGAAACGTTTACTTTGGCAGCGTTTTGAATAGAGGAACACATAGTATTTTAGGTTCAACTATGTCAATAAATATTATAACACATGGATGAGGGTGACACATAGTAACAGTCACAAAAATGTGGTTTATAAAACACAAGCAAAGTCTGTGTAGATACTTTAAAGGTGTAGTCAGTGATTCTTGAGAACGCTTGTTGTCAAAATCAGTGAATATCTCCTCATGATCCGCTACCTGTCCGTACTGTATGTGCAAGGGGAAAAAAAGCTGGCGTTAATACACAGCCTAGGCTCTGTAAACTTGCATGTAAACAAAGGGCGCCCGCCGTAGCTAGCAATATGCCAGGGTCACTCCTCCTTCAATGGTAATGATTCACTGCTGAGTTTTGGGATTTGATTGTATGTTTTTGTTTTGTTTCGCTGAAAGAACAAACTGAGGGAAGTTTGTCCCGTATGATTAGCCTACATTGTGTAAATAATCTAAGACAACATGTTATTAAGAAGATATGACTGGTCACTAGTCACACACTGACAATGCATTTTCGGCATGTTTTTTTTTTTAGAAGAAAATGTCTCATAAATCAGACAGTGAACAACATATGAACAAATCCTTCTGTAATAACCTTCAGAATAGTGCTGAGAATGATTATGGAAAGTTTAGTTGATGTAAGTGCTTTAGAAGTTGTAGATTTTTGGTTCAGAGGATTGAAGAAAACTAATGCTGAGATAATGTCCGTTAAAGATGGTTGAATAGGAGAAATATACAGACGCAAACAGACAAGGTTTAGTCAAAAAAACACCTGAATGTACATGTTGGACCTTTGATCTATATACTAGTATGAAAGAAGACATGTTATGGAAGATAAATAGACAAAAATCTCAAAATTGGCCAATGATTGTGACAATGTTTTGCCTGCTGAATCTTGCCATTATGTCAAACATGAAACAGACTTTAAACTGAGTTGTAAGGATACTGTTGTCCAGCAGCAAACACTCTCCGAGTAACACCATCCTAGAACAATGCATAATAGATAGGACTCCTCCGTCTCATGGGCTTCCACCTCCACACAGTATAGTGAATTATTCAGACCCATCGGTGCACGGTTCAGACATGCACTCACATAGACGAAAAAGTAAAATGTCTTATTTTTTTTAAGATATTTTTTGGGGCATTTTTATGCTTTATTGATAGTGTAGAGACAGAGTTGAAATGGGGCAGAGAGGGGAGTGACTTGCAGAGAACGACCGCGGGCTGGAATCGAACCCGAGTCCGCTGCTGGCCGAGGCCCATGGGGGGGGGGACGCCCTACCAACTGAGCTAAGGGCACCCCTAAAATGTCTTCTTTTTTATATTACTTTTTATTTTTATTTTCTATTTATAGGAAATATATACTTAATGTAGGAGAAAAAAAGGTTATCATCGTATTATCATGCATTGTACACTTTTACAGCATCTCCGTACCTTACCAATAGAACCTATTCAAAATTATAAATATATGGGGGCGCCCTTAGCTCAGTTGGTAGGGCGTCCCCCCCATGGGCCTCGGCCAGCAGCGGACCCGGGTTTTATTCCAGCCCGCGGTCGTTCTCTGCATGTCACTCCCCTCTCTGCCCCATTTCAACTCTGTCTCTCTACACTATCAATAAAGCATAACAATGCCACAATATTATAAATATATAACAGAATATTTATATAAAAAAATGGGTAAATATATAAACATTAGCTGTGTTTCCCTTTGTGTATGTAATAACCTATATAGATATACACACACAGGTTTTATTACTACACATTAGACACAGTCACGTGTATGGAACAAAAAACTAATATGTCCTTCTTTTTTATATTACTATTTGAATTCAATATTTTTTTCTCATGTTCAAAAATACAATTAAACTAAACTATTTAGTAAATTGTAACATGTACTGTATGTGTATTGTTATATTTTTGTATATATTCTATTTTTATATTGTACCATGGACCATTGATTGTGTCCTGAATTAATTATCATTATTATTATTATTATTATTATTATTATTATTATTATTATTATTATTATTATTATTATTATTATTATTATTATTATTATTAAACAAGATTAGAACCCAGTCCTCAGTACATCATAGCTAAGAATTATAATTAAGATTTTTATATGCACAAAAATAATGTAACTAAGTACACGCTACGTTTATTGTCGAAAATCATCCATCTGTTCCTCGTTTAAATTGATTTATATTTGATGGCATTGTTGTTATTTTAGTCTCCGTACCTTACAAATAGCTCCTATTAAAAATAATACATAATTGAATATAAAACAGGGGTGAATATACGTTTAAATTTGTGTGTAATAATCCATAGATAGCCCATACACATAGGTTTGATTAATAGGCTACACATAGGCCTAGACACAGCCACGTGAATGTATTTATTATTTATTTTTTAGTACACGTGTATGTATTTATGTATAATAATCAAACACGTTACGTCAGTGTAAAGGACATGAATACATGCGCTTGTATTAACTTACTGGGTGGGCCTCAGAAGGGCGGAGACGTTAATATCAACCATCAACCCGACTTCCCCCAACGCCACCGAGTCTGAGAATGGAAAACAAACGCACCAGTCATTTTAAACCCATCTCGGCTTCGGCCAATCAGCGCCCGTGTAGTATTCCCCTCGTCCAATCAGCGTCGTCCAAATCTTTGTTGTTGGTGATGACATGGTGAGAATATTATTGTTACTGCAAAGAGGAGCGGTTGGTTCGTTAGACGGGCGTCAAGAGCAGTCAACACAACGCGAACATTAAATCGTTTTTTTTTTCTTTTCTTTTAACTTTACGACGTTGAAGTTGAAAATGTCGGTGAATATGGACGAACTGAGACATCAAGTCATGATTAACCAGTTTGTTTTGACGGCTGGCTGCGCTGCGGATCAAGCCAAACAGCTATTACAAGCGGCCCACTGGCAGTTTGAGGTAAATGCAATTTTTTTTTACTCCCTAAAAAGTCATTAATTTGAGCTATTTAACGACCCTACCGCGTTATATTAACTATATAAACATTCAAAGTGACTATTTGTGGTGAATATTGACGTGTCTGGCTGGTGAAATCAGGCGTTTTTCGAGGCTAAAATGCTAAAGCCGAGCCCTGAGGACGTGGTGCTTCGTCCAATGGCCGCTTTTTGTTTACATTCTCGGCAGGAAATCGACCGTGTCACCGCGGAGCTAATGTTGTTAGCCTAGCCCAACTGCTGCTGGTAACAACATTACCATAACCGGCCTATTTTCTTTTCCTTTTAAAACGCCCCAATGTCCCTCAAGGTCGCTCACTGTTTGATGGCTTCCTAAACATCCATACTCCACTTTATATCTACATTTCAAATTCGATGTACACTAGGCACTATGTCTTTGGACTGTTTCGCGTGTGTGTGTGTGTGTGTGTGTGTGTGTGTGTGTGTGTGTGTGTGTGTGTGTGTGTGTGTGTGTGTGTGTGTGTGTGTGTGTGTGTGTGTGTGTGTGTAAAATTATTTATTAGGCCTACACAATTAAAGGTAGGCTACATAGTATACGGGACAGTATATACAACGCATAAATAACAAAACATTTAATAAAGTAATGACATACTAAATTAAGATTTTTTCCCCCCAAACATTTGAAGTAGGTTTACTTCCTTTTCTTTTGACCAAATAAGTCATGTTTTTTTGTGATTAATTGTCTATAACCCGAATTAGATTGATTATATATATATATTTTTTTTGTAAAATGAATCTTTAATTGAATTCTTAGTGTTAGAAAAGTCCTTAATCTATGAAGGTGTATTGAACTCTGAGATCCTATGAAGTATAAGTGACATCACACTAGTAAAAATTTAGGGGTTAGGATTAACAGGACATCTGGGCCAAGGGAAGACTGAGGGAAGAAAAACCTCATTCATTATATTATAATAGCCATTTTATAATAATGATAGAACGCCGGTTCCGTATGGGTGAAGTATTCCTTTAAGCCATATGAACCCTAGAACTCAACCCTTCCTTCTTAGGCCCTTTCAAAACATGCTGTAAATCACATGTCCTGCCTTATTGACTCTGCAGTGTGAGGGAAAAAAAGAAAAAATCCTTCTACAATACACACACAAGGATGTTTGTTAACTGAACCACGAGACTGTGTGAGTTATGATTGTGTCTCTCTCTGTGTGTTCACACTAAGAGAAGTGTTATTGATCCTGGGCTTGTTATTCAGTTATATTTAGCTGCTCTTCCTCCCAGCGCTGAATACTAACACAACCTTCCAGTGTCTTTTAACAGTTATATAAGCAAATGGAATGAGTCAATTCAACGCTTCACGAGTTTCTTTGTGAGGATAGGCCGATTTTGTCTGTTTATATGATCGCATAAAGTTTATTTTATTTTATTTAACCTCGAAAGATCAATTGAGGGGTGACCCTCTTTTGCAATGACGTTGAGTAAGAGTATAAAGTGAAATATATTTGGGGTTTTTGGACCAATATAACAACATATTTAAATTAGCGGTGGGCCGATAACGGCGTTAACGGCTGCGTTAACGCCAAACTCTTATCGGGCGATAAAAAAAATATCGCCGTTAATCTCTTAATTCCACCTCCTGTTCGGCTCAGGGGAGATGCTGTTCGCCGTCGGGGTGAACCCCCTTCCGCACGTGAAGGCTCGCTTCACGTGCGGGAAAGCTATAGTGTGAGCGGCCACAGCTTGTATTTTGGTCATATCTAACACTGGACTGCAGGCCTATATAAAAGTGTTGTACCTTTGCTTTCTTTGGGTTAAAAAAAACTCCATCAACTCAGTATCCGTCTAGTCCAAAAAAACTCTGTCAGCTGCTGCTGCAGACGGTGTGCAGACGTGCTCGGAGAATCGGCATCGGCGCATCAACAGTCATTCAATGCAGCGGCAGTAATCATACAACCGAACGGTGTAGAAAGTCCCGTCAGTTAAAAATAGTGATCCAGATTTTAAATCCATGTTAAAATCGGAAGGATATAAAGCTAGTTAGCTTAAAAAAAGTAGCAAACATGTCAACTGTGATGTGTTCAGGCCGGCTCAGTAATATGATTGATGTGTTCAAATGCAACACAAAAAAAAAGAAATTTGAGATTTTGGCGAAACTTGTTTTCCCAGCAAGATAAAATAGATAGTAAAGATGGAATGGAATTATGACCTGTTTAATGTCCTATCTAGAGCTATGATCATATCAGCAATTAAAGCAATAATACAAGTTCTATTTCAACAAAATAATAGAAAATTATCAATTTTGATATCAATAAAGACTTGGATCGTTAAGGAGTCTTGAAAATGGTATCAATATCAATACAAATTAAAACTGCAAGCAGTGATGACCGGGCCCTCGCCCATCCATGCTGCTCGCCGTCCTGGCCGTCCTCGGCGCTCCGGGCGACCGCACAAGAGAACGTGCCTCTTCGGAGCGCGCGGCACAGCAATACCTGTCGCCGGAAGCGCGGAAGTTGCCGCGACGTGCTTGATATGGATGCAAGGACGACCTCAGGCCTGGACTCTTACCAGGAAGGTGAAGTTTGGAGCACATGGACCATTGCAGAGCGAAATTACAGCGAAGCGCCACGTGTGCTTGTGTACGGTCATTACCGTGCGAAAGGCCGTGATTTGCAGTAAATAAACGTCCACATGTGTCTCCAAGTGTCTCTGTAGGCTATTTCAAAGGAAATTAAGCAAGTACACTAATTATAACATTAATCAATTATAGGTTTGCATCACAGAAGGCATATTGGCCTATAATAATGAAAAAACACCACCTATGTGTACAGTTGTGAAATGTTTTGAATGAAATGCAAACCTCAGTGAATCATTTGCTCTTGTTTCTCTGTCCTGAGATTCACACAGACTGAGTTGTCTTGTTTAAATGTTACAAATTGAGCTAATTAACTGAACTCCAATTTTTTTTGAAGTTGCTGCAGAAGTTATCTCAGCTAATTGTATAATCAAACATCTAATTTTATATTAAGGTGATTGTATGCAGAATGCTCATGCCAGAAACAGTGTTTTTGTACGGATTAATAAATAAATATTAGCAGGTTCTCAATAGTATTTCAATTTGGGGGAGGGGGGGGGGCGAAAAAATGTCTGTCCCCTGGGGGGGCATGACAGAAAATAATTGAGAACCACTGGGCTAAGCGAAGTCTTCAGTCCCTTTATTTGTAATGCAATACTGCCATTTAGTGGGAGTAGGATGTGTAGATAAATGTATCCAGCAGATGGCAGTCTCTTCCTACTTAATGTAGGAAGAGAGTGCCATCTGTATAAATAAGCTCCCATTCACAGCATGCAGTACCAATGGGTTGGCCACTAGTCCATGCTGGCTGCTCGGAGAAGGCAGCATCCTGAGGGCCTGGTTTTATGGGCGAATATTGCTAAAAAGAACACTTCCTGTTGATTTTGGGGCGGGGCGTCAAGAGGCTTTTTTGTTCGTACTGGGATTGTACATTGCTGTAATAAATTGTGTGGTTCTAAGTACAACACAGCCTGAGTTATGATCAATCAAAGGGTTCATGACGTGCGTTTGTGATGTTTTTTAGCTAATCAGGCGCCGGTGCTGCAAGACGGTGGTTCCGATTAAAACGAGCTTTCGGGTATATCATCTTCCATGTCGGAGGACGTACCCTATCATGTTTTTTTTGCACAAAAAGTTGTTATGAGTTCACTCTGCTCTGCAATCCTGCAGAGTAATGTGGACTTCTGACTTTTGCCGCCATGTTGGCGAATATCGGCTCCCAGCTCGTCATAGTTATTCGGAATCAAACAAAAAAATTATTGGTATTTCTTCCATGTCTTATGAGTGTCCCTAGAGTTTTCGTTTTGCTAAATATGTTCCTGCTAGGAGTTAAAAAATTTTGAACTTTTTGAGGATTTTCGAGTCAGAAATTCACATATTTCACTTTAAAAAAATTCCTGTTGATTTTGGGGCGGGGCTTCAAGAGGCTTTTTTGTGGAGCCTGCAAAGATACATTTGGGTTATTAATTTGGTGCAGCTAGGTATAACACAGCCTGAGTTATGATGAATTAAAGTTTCGTGAGGTGCGTATTTACGCGAACTTTGACCCCAAAAAGATCCCTGGTTCTCTCAAAATTTTGAAATCTTTCCGCAATTTGACTTCGGGCAAGGGTCTTTTGTATTTGAGAAGTGGTTTGACGTCCCTGGTGCAATATCTCTAGGAGCCTTACGTCGAAATGCGAAAAGATGGTTATGGCGGTTTTAGGCACTACATCCAACATGGCCGACTTCCGGTTGATTTTGGCTAATGACATACAATTGCATTTATGTGCGCCTTGGGCCATTACATGTTGTCCTGTAATTTCAGGCTTCTAGCCCAATTTTTGAGCATGCATTTCCTGAAAAACTGTTTTTGGCCATAGGGGGCGCTATTTTTGTGCACAAATCCTGAACCACTGATACATTGCAATTTTTTGCAGGTCTGACCTGCCCGCAGAGTTTTACAACTTTTCTACCAGGGCAAGTAGGGGAAAAGTCCCATTTTAGATCCGGAAGAATAATAATAAAAATCGTACCGATTACAATAGGGCTTTCGCACATGTCTGTGCTCGGGCCCTAATTAACTCTCCTGTCATCTGAGAGAAATTAAGATGATTTAATTTTTTTAACCGTTAGTATTTACCGGTTAAAAATATTATCGGTTGACTGGTTTACCATGGACATCCCTTATACTGTATAAATGTATATCATACATTGTATGTTTTTTTTTGTGTTATCCCAGTTAAGTTTATTATTAATTTTTTATCATTTAATATTACTTTTAATAGTTCCGGGACGTTGGAGCAATAACCTGGTGTTTTGACACTTCAGTGTGCACTGTGAATTTGAAGTAATGTTCAGTTTTTGAATAAAGATGCAGCATTTACAAATGTTTATTTTTTTTATCCGATTCACCGATTAATCGAAAAAATAATCGACCGATTAATCGATTATTGAAATAATCGTTAGTTGCAGCCCTAAACAATTCATCGTTACCTCTTATGGCCTACAGTTCAAAGTTCATGTTTAACTGAATAAACAGTTTGTAAACACAAGTACATCTTGTTGAACATTATTTATTTTCATCACCAATTATCATAGTAGAACAGCTTCCTCAAGCAGTTTGTGATGCATGTTGGAAACAGGAGATGAGCCCCTGGTCTGATGCGCCACCTGGCTTGAGAAACACGTTCTCAAAGACTTACTTTGAGTCATTATTTAGGGAGCACACGCATATTATGAATGAATTCAAATGAGCCATTTTAATCTAGATTAATCTAGATTAATTTCAAAATTAATCTAGATTAATCTAGATTAAAAAAATTAATCTATGCCCACCTCTAATTTAAATTCACCATGAAAGACAGGTCTTACTATTTTCAGGGATAACATTTTGTAGAGCACATTATTGATAAATAAACTAAGAAATTAACATTAGTTGCAGTTAGGGTTGGGCGATAAAAAGATAAAGATAATTTTTGCGAAGGAATTATTCCTCAATAGAAAAAATTACCAGACGTGGAACTCATTTGAAAGAAACTCATTCAATCCATGTTTTGACGGACCATATTTGCAATCGTGCATGTTGCTCACAACGGTGGGCCCTTTGTTTACATACCTGTTTACAGAGCCTAGGCTGTGTACTGAAACATTTTTTTTTCAGTGCACACACAGTACTGACAGGTAGGGGATCATGAGGAGATATTCATTGATTTTGACAAAGAAGCATTTTCCAAAATGGCTGACTCCACCTTTACGCAAAGACTTGATATTTCAGCGATCTAACAGTTTGTAAAGAGAGGTCAGACTAAAGTGTGTGTGTGTGTGTGTGTGTGTGTGTGTGTGTGTGTGTGTGTGTGTGTGTGTGTGTGTGTGTGTGTGTGTGTGTGTGTGTGTGTGTGTGTGTGTGTGTGTGTGTGTGTGTGTGTGTGTGTGTGTGTGTGTGTGTGTGTGTGTGTGTGTGTGTGTGTGTGTGTGTGTGTGTGTGTGTGTGTGTGTGTGTGTGTGTGTGTGTGTGATACCTAAGCATTAAGAGACCATTGTTGTGTCTACAGTGAGTCACTAGCCTTCATGTTACCTGGACACACAAAGACACACACACACACACACACACACACAAAGACACTGGAAGGAAACACCTTAGTGGAAGCACAGGGTGTGGAAACTAAACACACTTCACTTTTCACACCAAAATTATAGCGCAAAATCGCAATAAATTACCTCATGCAATTGTTTTAATCCAGGCAGGTTGTAGTATTTGTTAACGGCTACATGTGTGTGTTCAAATACCATTCCTGGCCTACACATCATATTCTACAGACTTGAGAAAACATCTTTGTTTGGTACATATTCCCACAAAAACACACCATTATCATTTTAATAAGTTTTTCAATGAAAATTATATAAAAGTGGTATCACAATTTCAATATCAAATCATGATAATGGCAATTAGATAGTTTGTCTAAATGCTGCAGTCCTAGTGTAGAGTAAGATTATTATTTTAATTTTTTTAAGATTATTTTTTTGGGCATTTTCAAGCTTTATTAGATAGTACAGAGTTGAAATGGGGAGACAGAGAGAGAGAGAGAGAGAGAGAGAGAGACAGAGAGAGAGAGGGGGGGGGGGATGACCTGCAGTAAAGGTCCACGGGTCGGACAGTTTAGACTCGTGAATGTGGTGTGTTTTATTTGATTGATTGATTTTAATTTGACCATTTGATATAAAAAAAAATGAACAGCACTCTGTTTCATACATTAAAGGTGCAGTGTGTAATATGACATCATCAAGAAAGTTCTACAAAGTTCTAGAATGCAACGCTCCCTGGGTAACCCCAACCCTTTTGAATAATAACAGAAGCTACAGTGACCTTCAAGGACAAGAACAATTCTAAATTTTAAACAATGCACCTGATGACATTCCAACTATGACACTTTCAAGATGGCGGCACAAGGCCTTGGTCCAAAATATGCAGACATATGGACATATATGAGACCCTTTCTAAGGGGAAAAAAAATAATTCAAAACTTTTTTTTCAGCTATTATGCACTAAATTAAATGTACTTATGGATATTATAATTACTTTCTACAAAATCTGCTAGGAAATAAAACCCAAAATTCTACACACTGCAGGTTTAAGATACATAATTAGCCAGGGATAACACAAAAAAGCCTGAAGGTTTATTTCCATTGTGGTCCTGGATGGCATTGCGTCACAGACTTACATAAACAGTGTAGTAAGAGCAGAAAGCAACATGGACGCCAGTGAGACGAAGGTCAACGTAACTCTATCATCTTCTATCTTTCTTTCTCTTTCAAACTTTACAAACTCAAGCACAATAACTAAAGTTCCAGCGCCAATTGTAGCCAGTGCGATTGTTTTCTCTGATAGTTGATCATTCCAGCTACTTTTCCCGTGTCACATAATCACAATAAATAGGATAGGATTTACTTTATTGATCCTGATTGGGGAAGCTGGTTTGCCACCATGGTCTGTACAACATAGAACATACAATACATCACAACAACACAGGAATACAAGTACCAACATAAAATAAGCACAGCGGGAGTATGGTCCACTAACATAGTAAAAAAATAGGTTAAAAAAACGACATTATTTGGAGTAAACCCACCTCAGGCTCTTTGTAAACTTTCCCCTGATTCTCTGACTGTTTAAAGACCAAACAGATAATGGTCAGTTTACAGTTGTTATTACGTCGTGAAAAGTATGTTGTTCAGAACCTCCAGGCTGCTGAAGTGTCCTTGTGCAAGACACTAACCCAGTAACCCCCGAGGCTGCTGATACATACCCTCCCCCCTCACACTCACACACACACACACACACACACACACACACACACACTCACACACACACTCACACACACACACACACAAAAAAAAAAATTAAATCGGATCATTCTAGCCTGAGAAAAGGCAGAAAGAGTGTTTTATGGTCTCACTGTCTAACCCTACATTTTCCTTACTGTGACATCACAGTAAGGGTTAGGATTAACAGGACAGCTGGGACAAGGGAAGACTGAGGGAAGAAAAACCTCATTCATTATATTATAATAATGATAGAACGCTGGCTCCGTATGGGTGAAGTATTCCTTTAAGTGACCAAGAGACACTAATATAATATCTATTTATAAAAGAAAGCTGATCAAATGGATGTAATAAAAATCCCTTATTGAATTAGTTTGAAGACAGAAACAAATAGTCTGATTAAAACGTAAAGACTTTTCATTGACTACAATGTCTCGGCTAAAACTGTGAAGGTTAAAAATGGCTGAATTGTGCCTAAAACCAATGAGCAATTCTGTCTAAAGGCTCAAACTAGATCTCTAAATGCTGCCAGAGTCCTGAGAAGTAGAAGCCAGGAGGAGACAGAGAGAGGTTGAGGCTTTAAAGCACTGAAGCCAGAGAGTGTCTTTGTTATGTGAGTCACGTTGTACGACAGACATTCCTGCACCAACACTCTGCTGTTGTCAAACAACCAGGAAGGAGAGAGGGGGGGGGGGGGGGGGCTGTGTGTGTGTGTGTGTGTGTGTGTGTGTGTGTGTGTGTGTGTGTGTGTGTGTGTGTGTGTGTGTGTGTGTGTGTGTGTGTGTGTGTGTGTGTGTGTGTGTGTGTGTGTGTGTGTGTGTGTGTGTGTGTGTGTGTGTGTGTGTGTGTGTGTGTGTGTGTGTGTGTGTGTGTGTGTGTGTGTCATTGAAGTGATGGCTGGATATGGGCCGTGCTTTGAGGGGAAATGGAGGCTACGCTGGGCAGTAAAACAAGCTCACACTCTGAAGACCAAAACAGGGCGGTTTAAAGCCTTATTGTTGTTGCTGCTGGACACACAATACATTGAGTTGCATCTCATTATTGAGTTGTACTAGTGTGAGACACATGTCCCTGACTCAGAATACTCTGTCTGCTCAATACAGAGACTCAACTACAGGTGAAACTCTGGTGAAAAATTAGAATATCGTTCAAAAGTTCATTTATTTCAGTAATTCAACTTAAAAGGTGAAACTATTATGTTATATAGACTCATTACATGCAAAGTGAGATATTTCAAGCCTTTATTTGTTATAATTTTGATGATTATGGTTTACAGTTTATGAAAACCCCAAATTCAAAATCACAAAAAAATTTAATATTACATGAAATCAATAAAAAAGGGATTTTAAATACAGAAATGTCGGCCCTCTATAAAGTATAATCATCCATATGTACTCAGTACTTGGTATGGGCCCCTTTAGCATGAATTCTTGTCTCAATTCCAATTCATTTTCCATGATATTGTGGCGTGTAGAGACGGGAGTCGGAGGCGGAGTGTCAAAAGAAGGAGCTAACTGCTTTAATGACATTAATACACTTGTCGAGTAACAACAACGGAGCAGACAGTAAACTCTTGATAGTCTCAAAACGCCAACCAGACAAAACAGGAAATTCCCCCAGTCATAACAGTTCCCCCGGAACCCCGGAACTTCAGTTCCATAGGTGAATTATGTAAGAGCACTACACAAGCCCCCCCAGAATTCACCCATAGTCAAAGTCCCCGTGCCGGAAAGGCACGATGGCCCGGCCGCGACTAGAACGAGTGGCAGGGGCCGAAGAGGGGAGGGGCGTGGTGGGTGCGGCAGGACCAAGCCCAGGACTGGGCGGCAACGGCACCGACAAGGCGGCAGGAAGCCCAGTGGGGCGTGGCAACGGGGGGCGTCCACGGCGCGGAGCCTGGGCCAACTCCAACGGTCTGGAAATGTCCACGTGGGCAGGCTTGATCCTGTCGACCGAGACAGTCTCGGGCCTACCACCGACGTCCACGACCAGGCTCTTATCCCCGTGTTGCAAGACCCTAAACGGCCCGTCATAGGGGGGGCGCAACGGTCCACGGTGGGCGTCGTGGCGGATGAACACAAACTCCGCCGTGTGCAGATTGGGTGGCACCAGGGAAACGGGGGTGCAGTGATGCGAAGTGGGGACGGGTGCGAACTGCTTGGCGACCTCCAGCAGAGAGGACCGCTGCCTGGCCGCCGACCAGGGTGTTGTGGCGTTCGGAATGAAATCCCCTGGAACTCGCAGCACCTGACCGTAGACTAACTCGGCAGACGAGGACTGCAGGTCCTCCTTAGGCGCCGTCCGGAGCCCCAGCATCACCCAGGGAAGTTTGTCCAACCAGTTGCCGTCCGTCAAACTGGCACGCAAGGCCGCCTTCATGGAGCGATGGAACCGCTCGCACAAACCATTAGCCTGAGGATGGTATGCGGTAGTGCGATGCAGTTTAACCCCCAGATCCTTGGCAACCACATTCCAGATCTCCGAGGTAAACTGTGCACCCCGGTCGGAGGAGAGGTCCGAAGGTGTCCCAAAGCGCGCGACCCACGTGCCGATAAACGCACGGGCCACATCGGAAGACGATGTCGAGGTGAGTGGCACAGCTTCAGGCCAACGCGTCGTCCTGTCCACCATCGTGAGGAGGTGGGTGAAACCATGCGAAGGGGGGAGTGGCCCCACCAGGTCGATGTTGACATGGTCGAACCTCCTACCAGGGACGACGAATGGCTCCAACGGGGCCTTGGTGTGGCGGTGCACTTTTGCACGCTGACAGGACACACACGAGTCGACCCAGGCCCGTACGTCCTTCTTCAGTCCTTTCCAGACAAACTTCTGAGAGACCAGCCTCACGGACGCCCTCCT
Source organism: Ammodytes marinus (assembly GCF_949987685.1). Classification (NCBI taxonomy): domain Eukaryota; kingdom Metazoa; phylum Chordata; class Actinopteri; order Uranoscopiformes; family Ammodytidae; genus Ammodytes; species Ammodytes marinus. Next base: position 2,612,663 of record NC_137220.1, read on the forward strand.
ACCGGGATGGGACAGGCCGTGTATTGCCTCGAAAACAGCCCGCTGCCAGCCGGCAGGGACCAGTGGCCTGGGCTGGCCGGTGGAGAGGTCACACCATAACCTGACCCCTGAGTCGCCGATCGCCACTTTTTCCAGGCGCAGCCCGGTGTCCGAGTCTTTGAGGGACTGAAAACCGTGGTCCGTGGCCTGTTCCGCACTCATACGCGAGTAGTCGAGATCCAGCTGCACCGCGCCGACGATCACTCTGGAGAGGCAATCCGCGACCACGTTGGATTTGCCAGCGATGTGCCTGATGTCCGTGGTATACTCAGAGATGAATGACAGCTGGCGCTGTTGGCGGGCGGACCACGGCTCGGCTACCTTGGACATGGAGAACGTGAGGGGTTTGTGGTCCACAAAAACCGTAAACTGACGGCCCTCCAGGGCGAAGCGGAAATGACGGATTGCCAGCCAGACGCCGAGCAGCTCCCTGTCGAAAGTACTGTATTTGCGCTCCCGGGGTACCAGCTGGCGGCTGAAAAAGGCGAGCGGTTGCCAGGCGCCACCGTCCCACTGCTCTAACACCGCGCCAACCGCGTAGTCGGACG
>NC_137220.1:2618249-2620749 GCF_949987685.1 Ammodytes marinus
TTTTTCCAGTGCGCACACACAGTACATACAGGTAGCGGATCATGAGGAGATATTCACTGATTTTGACAACAACAATCTACAGAATCACTGACTCTATCCTTTTAATGTACAAACAACTCAACTTCATTAACAGATTGGGTGAATTCCCACGACCCCTGAACTACTCACAGGGGAAACGTCATACAGAGACAAAGACATTGTTCAGAGTCAAGTTTCAAGACCCCTCTAGAGACCGGAAAACATGAGTCAAACTTTACTGATCTCACACTATAAGAAACTTGATTATTATAGAAGTCTACAGCTCCGGAAAACATGAAGAGACCAGCCTGGACTTTTCTCCAATCTTCATCTCTACATTACTTAATGAAATGCTCTTAATGACAAAAAATGTATTGTGAATTTGGTAGAAATGTTGTCAGTAGTTTATATTATAAAACCAAAATGTTCATTCTACTCAAACATATGCCTCTAAAGAGTAAAACGAGAAACACTGAACATTTGGAGTGGTCTCTTCATTTTTTCTGGAGCTGTAAGTGAAGAACAAGCTAAAAAGTACAAAATATATATAACATAAAAATGTTCTTTTAAAGTTTTCCTTACAAGGAACTAAACAAAACAAAAAATCCATCCCTAATAAAGTGAGGTTTGAATAAGACAAGATTCAAGATGGTTTATTTTGTCATTGTACATGTTTCAGAACAACGATAATCTGTTTACAGTTATACCCCGCCAAGAGATCTATCTATCTATCTATCTATCTATCTATCTATCTATCTATCTATCTATCTATCTATCTATCTATCTATCTATCTATCTATCTATCTATCTATCTGTCTGTCTGTCTGTCTGTCTGTCTGTCTGTCTGTCTGTCTGTCTGTCTGTCTGTCTGTCTGTCTGTCTGTCTGTCTGTCTGTCTGTCTGTCTGTCTGTCTGTCTGTCTGTCTGTCTGTCTGTCTGTCTGTCTGTCTGTCTGTCTGTCTGTCTGTCTGTCTGTCTGTCTGTCTGTCTGTCTGTCTGTCTGTCTGTCTGTCTGTCTGTCTGTCTGTCTGTCTGTCTGTCTGTCTGTCTGTCTGTCTGTCTGTCTGTCTGTCTGTCTGTCTGTCTGTCTGTCTGTCTGTCTGTCTGTCTGTCTGTCTGTCTGTCTGTCTGTCTGTCTATCGCCAAGAGACATAGAGTGACAGTAACTAAACATGGGAGACAGGGGGGGATACACTGAAGAGTCGTCTAGCGTGCGCTGCGCCCCTTAAAGTAGGAAGGATAAAGAGAACATCAGGGAAAGACAGGTTAAAAAAATGCTACTCTCACACTCCGCTCCTTATGGGTGCGAAGTGTGTGATTAGTACAAAAAGCACCTTGTACATTGAGCTTGTAATGGCGTCTGGTGGAGAGGGAGGAGATGAAGTTTGTTTTGGGTTGAATAGAAACATCTTCAACATGTAAACAAAGAGATCCTGTGTGTCCACGCGATAGACCTGTTTCTAAACGTCCCATTCAAGGTGTGTGTGTGCGCGCGTGTGCGTGTGTGTGTGTGCGTGTGTGCGTGCGTGTGTGTGCGTGTGCGTGTGTGCGTGTGTGTGTGTGTGTGTGTGTGCGCGTGTGCGTGTGTGTGTGAGAACCTGGTGTGTTTGTGTGAACCTGGTGTGTTTGGGAGTGTGTGTGTTACTGTTTAGCAGCATTGGGTGTGTTACTGTGTGTGTGTCTGTGTATATGAACATTGTGTGTGTGTGTGTGTGTGTGTGTGTGAACATAGTGTGTCTGGGTGTGTGCGGCTCTAATAGCTGTTTAATCTATAATTGCCTTTAAACACAATGATTACCGGCTTATGAGGAGAAAAGTCACTTTGGATAAAATGATGACTGTGTTGCCGGGCAGATTACGTCACCAGTTACTCTGTGCTTCTTATACAACACTGTTTCCTCCCCAGCCTGTCTGTCTGCCTGCCTGCCTGCCTGCCTGCCTGTCTGTCCGTCTGCCTGCCTGCCTGCCTGTCTGTCTGTCTGTCTGCCTGTCTGTCTGTCTGTCTGCCTGCCTTCCTGCCTGTCTGCCTGTCTGAACAGACCACAATGCATTCTGGGGGATGAGGGAGACGCCACATGTCGACATTTGAAGTGTGTTTAGTTTTGTGGCAAAGCGAGTTGGAGCATGACAGAGAGAGAGAGAGGAAGTGTGTGTGTGTGTGTGTGTGTGTGTGTGTGTGTGTGTGTGTGTGTGTGTGTGTGTGTGTGTGTGTGTGTGTGTGTGTGTGTGTGTGTGTGTGTGTGTGTGTGTGTGTGTGTGTGTGTGTGTGTGTGTGTGTGTGTGTGTGTGTGTGTGTGTGTGTGTGTGTGTGTGTGTGTGTGTGTGTGTGTGTGTGTGGCGGCGGCCCACGGTTTGTTATTGTTTTGGGTGCAGTGCGATTACATCATCATGTCGCCTGAGGCTCGTGTGTGTGTGTGTTCTTGTACAACTATCTTTGTGAGGGCCAATGAGAGTTTTAGACTTCAGGACATTTTCAGACGAT
>NC_137220.1:2628249-2630749 GCF_949987685.1 Ammodytes marinus
AGTGCTTTCTGTTCATTTCCCTGTTTTAAGAGTTTGTATTTATATGTTTAATAAAAGGAGAAACGCTGCTTCTGTCTCGGCTTGTTCGTTACACGTTGTTAGTAGCCGACGCACGGTTTAGAAACTGCAGTGAAGATTGAGGACGGATGTGGTTGGTATGAGATGCAGTTTCTCATCAGTAGAGTGAGTTGGATACAAACTGTCCTCTGGGTTAGATAAGATTAGAGAGAGAGAGAGAGAGAGAGAGAGAGAGAGAGAGAGAGAGAGAGAGAAGAGAGAGAGAGAGAGGAAGGGTAGAGTTACATTGACAAGAAGTAGATTGGGCTGCTGATAAAAATAAACCACATTTAGTTTCAGTTTCCGATGAATCGTGAAGCTTTCAAGGAATAGTTCAGACAGTGGTGAAGGATGTAGTCAAAGTATCAATACGTTAAAGTAAAAATACTCAAGTACCAGTACAAGTTAAAGTCCTTTCAAACAGTCAGTGGCGGGCCGTGCCTTTTACACCACCTAGGCCTTCAGAGCCATCATCCCGAAAATCAAACCGCTTCATAAATAAATAAATAACTTCATGACGTCACGACTATTGTCATTGGATTAACCATGATTGCAGCAGTTACAGTTAACCTTTAACGAGTGTAATACACTTACAGTACACTAATGACACTAAACATGTTGACTAAACCATCAAGAGCATTATAGGCCAACTCATATTACACACTACACAGCTTGGCAAGATGCTGCATCACGAAAAGACCCCACATAGTCTAAATCATGACATGAGCAAATAATCAAGAACAAATTCAAAACAGCCACAAGTCACTAGCGACTACCGGTCAAGGCAAATGTCAAACACACACACACACACACACACACACACACACACACACACACACACACACACACACACACACACACACAGACACACAGATCCCAGCTTAATCACAGACCCTGCGCCAGGATGAAAACTACCTGTCAGATCTTCTGTCAATTTAGTTTCAATTTTTCAATCTGCTGTGCAGCAGCTAAGAAAAACAAACATTATTTGCATGTTTTAATGGAAAGTTACAGTGTGACCATATAAAATAGTTGAGGCTCTTCTGAATGGAAACATTGTGATAAATAATCTAATAGTTTCAGTTACTGCACGACGCCTTCAAAATAAAAGACTTTCTGCTGACACATGAACCCATCGACTCCTCACAGACTTTAATCAGTCACTCCACATAAAAAAAAAAAATTCTTCAAAGACAGGAAATGATAGTGGGTGAGTTGTGACCGCAGTCAGTTCCACCCCTCCCTCCGTTCTCTCTCTCTCTTCTCTCTCTCTCCGTTCTCTCCCTCTCTCCTCTCTTCTCTTTCTCTTCTCTCTCTCTCTTCTCTTCTCTCCCTCTTCTCTCTCCCTCCGTTCTCTCTCTCTCTCTCTCCCTCCGTTCTCTCTCTCTCTCTCTCTCTCTCTCTTCTCTCTCTGCTCTCGGCCGGCTCTTCCTCTCAACAGGAAGACAGTGTTCCTCCGTCATGATGAGCCGCCCTGGAACAATGTGACAGTTAAAGGGAACAACACACGGGACAGTATCACTGCTCTGTATGACGGGAGCAGCAACTTTAAACATGGCCAACGATATTCTAGATTTGACTTTTTGTTGACTTAACAGATAAATAGAATAGAAGTAGAGAGTTTTTATCACAAACTGATGTTTGTCAGAAACACATCAGTGGCATTTGCAAGTGGATTTAGTGATCATTTTTGCAGCATTTTTAGATTTAGTCTTAAACCTGCAGTGTGTAGAATTTTGGGTTTTATTTCCTAGCAGATTTTGTAGAAAATAATTATAATATCCATAAGTACGTTTAATTTAGTGCATAATAGCTGATTTTTTTTTTAATTATAATTTTTTTCCTTAGAAAGGGTCTCATATATGTCCATATTTTTCCATACTTTGGACCAAGGCCTTGTCACCGCCATTTTGGAAGTGTCATAGTTGGAATGTCATCAGGTGCATTGTTTAAAATTTAGAATTGTTCTTGTCCTTGAAGGCCACTGTAGCTTCTGTTATTATTCTGAAGAGTTGGGGTTACCCAGGGAGCGTTGCATTCTAGAACTTTCTAGAACTTACTTGATGATGTCATATTACACACTGCCCCTTTAAGATGAAACTTCTGATTAGTTAGTCACATTTGAGTTATTTTTAACCTTCATAGTTTTAGTCAACGACAACCCAAAACTCATTACTGCTTTGCAAATCATGACTTCTCTCAACAAAAAATACATTTTCTCACAGTTTTTACTATCAAAGATCTATTTTAGCTCGTCAACGTCTCGTCTTAGTCATGAAAAAAGACTTTGGTATTTGTTATAGTTTTTAACACATTTACAGTGATGTGGCTGTTGTTTGGGTGTGTCTTATGTCCTATGTGTCTTATGTGTTCCTTTTTTAATGCCTATAGTTGATAGTGACTATTTTATGGTTTTAATTTAGTTTTAATTTATTTATTTATG
>NC_137220.1:2635749-2646870 GCF_949987685.1 Ammodytes marinus
AGGAGTATTTGTGTCCAAGGCCTAGGCATGATTGTATATAATAATAATAATAATGGATTGGATTTATATAGCGCTTTTCTAGGCACTCAAAGCGTTTTACAGGGTTCCAGGTTCCATTCATTCACACACAGTCATACCGGTGGTGGAAGCGTGGCTGCCATTCAGCGCCTACGGCCCCTCCGACCACCACCTCAAACACACAGCAGTCATACACATTCACACGAGGCAAGGTGGGTGAAGTGTCTTGCCCACAGACACAACAACCATGACACAAGTGGCAGAGCGGGGATCGAACAGCCAACCCTTGGATCATTGGCCGACCCGCTCTTCCACCTGAGCCCACATCACGTACTTCCTTAACCCAGCCGCGTCCTCGTGCTCCGGCGCTCCCTGGGCCTGAAGCTTCTGGTGGATCGTCTTCCATCGATCCTCCAGCTGCTTCTTCACCGACTCCAGTTCAATCCGGTTCAGCTGCAGTGACATCACACATCAGTGACATCATCACAAATCCCAGTGACATCACACATCAAGGCAAGGCAAGGTAAGGCAAGTTTATTTATATAGCACAAATCAGACACAAGGCCATTCAAAGTGCTTTACAGGGGCAAGATTATAATACATAATACACATTAGAAAAGCGAATGAATAGAAATAAAACATTTAATAGCAAATTAATAGAAATAGAACATTTAAATAAAAATAAAGATGACATCAGCGTCACAGATCCACCAATGGGCCGCTGTGCAGAGTGTAAACAGTGCAGTGCTCTCACCTTACAGTCCATCTCAGTGGACAGCCGGTCCATGACTATCCCCCAGTTGTGTTCGTGTCCGGTCACTTTGTTCAGCAGCTCGTGGAACAGAGCGTTGAGCTGCTCCGTCACCGAGTCAAACTGCAGACGGGACACTTTGCTGTCCAGGGCCAGTTTATCTGCTTTTTGCTGGTGGGGGGGGGGGGGGAGACGACAAGGAGTTTAGGACAAGCATGGGACAAAAGCCTTGTTTACACTGAGTGGTCTGGTTTGGTATGGCACGCATTTATTTGCATTTCCACTGTCAACAGTTGGAAGACTACAGTAAGTAGTAAGTTCAAATGAACCCACTTACAGTTTCCTCCTCCAGCATGTTCTTGTCGGCCTTCGTCTCCGCCAGCTCCTCCGTCGTCTTGTACAGTTCCTGAGGAGAAAAGAGTTCAACAGTTTAATTAAAGGTGCAGTGTGTAATATGACATCATCAAGAAAGTTCTACAAAGTTCTAGAATGCAACGCTCCCTGGGTAACCCCAACCCTTTCGAATAATAACAGAAGCTACAGTGGCCTTCAAGGACAAGAACAATTCTACATTTTAAACAATGCACCTGATGACATTCCAACTATGACACTTTCAAGATGGCGGCACTAGGCCTTGGTCCAAAATATGCAGAAATATGGACATATATGAGACCCTTTCTAAGGGAAAAAAAATAATTCAAATTTTTTTTCAACTATTATGCACTAAATTAAATGTACTTATGGATATTATAATTACTTTCTACAAAATCTGCTAGGAAATAAAACCCAAAATTCTACACACTGCAGGTTTAAAGCACCTGGAAACCAGATTATTCGACCTGGACTTCACCGAGGCGGCCCGCCTGGTCCTAAATCCGGGTCCTGAACGGGTTTGTGTATATGGGTGTCGCAGTATATGCATGCTGGTGGAATTCTCCCAAAAGAAAACACACATTTCTATCGAAGCCTTTAGGTAAAGAAGGATTTGTCTTGGTCAGTTGTGTGTTTACCTCTATGTGTGTCTGTTTCTGCCGGTTGTCCTCGTGGAGTCTCCTGGCCGTTTCATGAAGTCTCTCACACTCTGACTGAAGCTGCTGGATCGCCTTCTGCACATTGCTCACCAGCTCCGAGTTCTGAACAAAAACACAAACATATTGACATGACTCAAAGACACTTTAAGTGTGACTGATCCTACGGGGTAACGCTGTAACTTTCATCACAACATTATGTTGCACTCTATATTTGTTTGCCCTTTATGTCATTTTGAAATCAAATCCAAACTGATGACCTTCTGACAAGCACATGCTAGGTGGTTTGTGCTGTGCAATGCGTTTCCCTCCGGTATGTTATTGATTCTAAAATACCATAAATCTCCCTCATGCTAACCCAAACTGTCTGTCTGTCTGTCTGTCTGTCTGTCTGTCTGTCTGTCTGTCTGTCTGTCTGTCTGTCTGTCTGTCTGTCCTCTTGCCTCTGAGTCCTTGGGCCCTGCACTGCCTGCAGTCTGCTGGAGCAGTGTGTTGACTGTCTCCTGCAGCTGTTCGTAGTGCTGGAAGAGGCGGCTGAGCTTCCGGCCTGTGGTGACTGTTTGGTTGGTGAGGGCTGATCTGTCCCTGGTCTGCCCCGGGACCAGGCTCTCCTCTTCCTCCTCCTCCTCCTCCTCGGGGCTCAGCTGAGAGGTCAGGGACAGCATCATGTCCTCCAGACGCCCACGCAGCTCGTCCAGCTACGGTCACACAACCCAGTTACTCACTGACTTACTTACTAAAAGCCTTACTAGCCTTACCTACTTTAGAATGCTATATGTCGGGCTAATAATGGGCTTCTATTAAAAATGATTCTGCAATGATATGATGATTGTGATGCTTTGTAACTTTAACTGAATCTGGCTGAATATTAGAATTAGATGTAGAAGTAGGAAAAGGTTTAAAGCTCTAGTGCGTAACTCCTGTCGCACCGCAACAACACTGATTGAAACAGTAATGACTCTATACAGTATGTCCTAACTGTCCCTGAGCTCCCTGTCTCTCTGTCTCCCTGTCTGTGTGTCCTAACTGTCCCTCAGTAGCCTGTCTCTCTCTCTGTCTCTCTCTCTGTCTCTCTCTCTGTCTGTCTGTCTGTCTGTCTCTCTCTGTCTCTCTGTCTGTGTGTCCTAACTGTCCCTCAGTAGCATGTCTCTCTGTCTCTCTGTCTCCCTGCCTCTCTGCCTCCCTGTCTGTGTGTCCTAACTGTCCCTCAGTAGCCTGTCTCTCTGCCTGCCTGTCTCTCTGCCTCCCTGTCTCTCTGCCCCCTGTCTCTCTGCCTCCCTGTCTCTCTGCCTGCCTGTCTCTCTGCCTGCCTGTCTCTCTGCCCCCCTGTCTCTCTGCCTGCCTGTCTCCCTGTCTCTCTGCCTGCCTGTCTCTCTGCCTGCCTGTCTCTCTGCCTCCCTGTCTCTCTGCCTGCCTGTCTCTCTGCCTCCCTGTCTCTCTGCCTCCCTGTCTCTCTGCCTCCCTGTCTCCCTGTCTCTCTGCCCCCCTGTCTCTCTGTCTCTCTGCCCCCCTGTCTCTCTGTCTCTCTGCCTCTCTGTCTCCCTGTCTCCCTGTCTCTCTGCCTGCCTGTCTCCCTGTCTCTCTGCCCCCCTGTCTCTCTGCCCCCCTGTCTCTCTGCCTGCCTGTCTCTCTGTCTCTCTGCCTGCCTGTCTCTCTGCCTGCCTGTCTCCCTGTCTCTCTGCCCCCCTGTCTCTCTGCCTGCCTGTCTCTCTGCCCCCCTGTCTCTCTACCTGCCTGTCTCCCTGTCTCTCTCCCTGCCTGTCTCCCTGCCTGTCTCTCTGCCTGCCTGTCTCTCTGCCCCCCTGTCTCCCTGTCTCCCTGTCTGACCTGATCCTGCAGGTGTCGGTCTCTGGCTCTCTCCTCTGTTACAGTCATTTTACTCTTCAGCTGCTTCACGTCCTCCTCCAGCTTCTGCACAGACTTCCTGGACATGATGAACATGAAAGATCTAAACACTCACCAGACACACCAACTCAACAACACACACACACACACTGGACAGTAGAGCTTATATAGGAAACAGGGCTTCCTACACATCTGTTTCCAGATTCAAATTTCTAGACTTCTCTGTAGATTTTTCAGCTCGTATTTGACATCTGAATACAAATAGTTAGATGCTTATTCTGTAAATAAGTTGTATAAAAATCCAACTGTTAACGCGTATGATAAATACACCATGCTTTTAGTCGCAAATCATCCGACTGGTATATAGCGTAAGCTACCTTGGTTTGATTTGTATTTTTTTAAATATATTCTAGAGAGTAGTTCTTTACATTAAATTCCATCATTTTCCATACTGTGTAGGAACCCTGAGAAAAGGGATACTTTTCCTCTCCCGCCTGTTGTTGCTTCTAACCCAAAAAGAGGATGTTATGACGGAAAAAGTGTCACGAGTTTTACCCTAACTGTGTCTTTGGCTGTTACTGTATAAATCTGTTGCCTGCTCCCTCTCCCTGTGTGTCCCTGCCTTCTTTACCTGACGTAGGACATTTGCTGCCTGAGCTCGTGAGCCACTTTGCTGTCTGCGTCCAGAGTCCCTGCTGCTGCCTGTGAGCTGGGTTCACTCTCCTGGTTGGTAAAGTTCATAACCATCTCCTCCAGACTGTCCAGCTTAGCACACACACACACATTAGGTCATCAGGAGAGAGTTTATACAGACGCTGATGTCAGAGCAGAACTGCCCTCTGCTGTCTGTAGTAAGAAGTCTGGTTGTTTCCTCACTCACCTTTTCCCGGTCTCCCATCAGATGGTCTATTAAAGTTTTCTGCTGGTTCAGTTGATCCATCAGGTTAGTTGAACCTAAACGTACAGTGAGACATACAAGCATTAGTACAAATCAACCTTGTTTAGTCAGTGCTCTGTTTTTTTCAAGATATTTTTTTGGCATTTTTATGCTTTATTGATAGTGTAGAGACAGAGGTGAAATGGGGCAGAGAGGGGAGTGACATGCAGAGCACGACCGCGGGCTGGAATCGAACCCGGGTCCGCTGCTGGCCGAGGCCCATGGGGGGGGGACGCCCTACCAACTGAGCTAACCTGTGCTCTGTTTTGTGTCACACTATTTCTTGGACAGGAGCAGTGTTTTCCTAGAGTTTAATTTGATTTGATTTATTTTTTTAGTAAGCATTTTACTTTACAAAAGTGGTGAAAAGCGTTGATAGGCTAGCCCCCTCTGCAACAGTACAATGCTGACTTCTGCTACAGCCACGTCTCCCCCAAACTCCTTATAGTGACTGAAGGCCATCTCCATAAGGTTACACACTGACTATGCAGAAGTACGTCATACAACCACACTTAAAATATATATATATCCCATTAAGTCAACACTGTGTGCATGCGGCGCAGTAAACTAACCCTTGTTGGTGACGAGCTCTTTGAGTTGAGTCAGCTGTGCCTTGTCCACCTTCCTCTCTTCCAGCGCAGCGAGGCGAGCTTCCAGCTTCCCAAACTTCTCCTTCAGTTTGCCCACGTTCTTCAGAGCCTCCACAGTCTCCGGGTAACGCTCTGAGCCGCTGCTCTTCCGGGCCAGGGCCATGCCGGCCGCCGTACGCACCGCTTTAGGAGGCTCGGGCTGGGGAGGGGGCGGGGGCTCTGAAGGGGCCTCTGGAGCTGTGGTGGTGGGAGGGGGGACAGTCGGTTCCTGGGGGGTTGGAGGGGGGACAGTTGGTTCCTGGGGGGGTGGGACGGCTGTGGCTGTAGGAGCAGGAGGTGCTGGGGGGTCAGCGGGCCGCGGTGACAGGTTTCCAGCAGTGATTGTGTTTACAAGCTCCTGTAAAACACAAAGTAGAGACGTGTAGTAAGAGACTGAGACAGATTACAGGTTTCTGAGACACTTTAGGATCATTTCACACATTCTGATGGAAGTGAGTTTGTGTCAGTCTGATGGAATCCCTTGGTGGTTAAAGAAGCTACGAGGAACTTTGAGTTGTTGTTGATTGTAGCGCCCCTTTGGACCAAAACAGTAGTGTTTTTACCACACCTAAAGATCTTTGCTGGCGCGTGCTGGCGGTGCTTGGGGCGGTTGTTTAGGAAGCGAGTGATACTGTATGTATTTATTAGGGCTGTCAAGCCATTAAAAAAATGTATCTAATTAATTACAGGCTCTGTGATTAATTCATCTAAATTAATCGCACACTTATATGACACTTTTATAACAACATAAACAACTGTAGGCCTATAGGCTACCGTTCGTCTGTCTCTCTCTCTCTCTCTCTCTCTCTCCATCTCTCGTAACTTCTGTCTCCTCCCCTCAGCCAGGCTTCTACATTAAATATATTTAGGAACTACTAGCGCCGAAAGAAAAAAAACACAAAAAAACAAGCAGGCTAAATGACGCACACACTCAAAGGAGGAAAAAAGACAGGCATATGCTAGGAAGAGTGAGAGGGGGCGGGTGTTCCATTGAGACGATCGCAACTAGCAAACAAAAGTGAGACACGAGGAAGATTGAGAGATAGGCCTACTGTTTTGAACCTACATTGTTAATTAGGCACCCACTAAATCAATAATGCACAGACACTGCGAGAATAACATAAGACGTATTCCTACCTTCATGCTTATTTGCCCGGAGCAGCCCATAACATAGAGCCCTCGGCCCCTTTCCCCTGCTTCTTTCTTTACTCTTTAATCCCATGCGGGCCGTGTCCGCAAGATACAGGTGCAGCTCCGCTATCATCTCACCTCTTTTGCACCGGGTCAAAGGGCAATATAGAAGTGCGAATAATCTGCGTTAATATTTTTAATCGCGTTAATTTTTCTGTGATTAATTAATCGAAATGAACGCGTTAATTTGACAGCCCTAGTATTTCTATGAGGCAGCTGCTCTGTGATACTCAGGGTTTTCTTCATGTCGCTCCTGAAAGCACTTGGTGATGTTACCTTCTGGATGGTCTCTCTCTCGCTGAGCAGAGCCGACTGCATGACGTCCCAGGTCACACACTGACTCAGCTCCTCGGGGTCCGGGAACTTCTGCACGTGGTCCGTCAGAGCCCTCTGTCACACGCACAACACACAAGGGTTCACTTTCAGCATATAGAAATAGGTACGGGAAATAGATACGACACGAACAGATCGATATACTTTATTGCCCTCCTAGGGGGTTTTGGTGCAAAAGCTGAACACTTAATTAAATGCCTGGCAGTAACAATAAACAAAACATATACAAATAGGCCATAGAAAAGACTTTTGATTATGTAGAAAGAAAAGAAAAAGGTTATCATGCGTGTGTGAAGTGAGAACAGTCTGATGTTGGGGAGGTGAACACTGACCACAGTCTCCTGCAGCTCGTCCACACGGTGGCAGCATTTCTCCACAGACGAGACCGCCTCTGTTTGAGCAGCAACAGTCTGTGAAACAACACACAGAGAAATGTCCAGATTATTTTACAAGTCTATAAAGTCCTGGAGTGATATTTTATGACTAATAAACAGCGTCTTCAGACTCTATAGCCGCCATAATCCAGATGAGAGAACTAATATAATAAACTTAAAGCTGGGGTGGGGGATTTGGGGAGAAAATGGCAGTTGGGATAGAGATTTGAATCCAAATACCTCAACCGCTCCACTTGTTCTCTTTGGTCCCTCCCCTATGGTCCCTCCCTGACACGCTCTACACCAACAAAGTCGTGCCAAAGTGAATGGACAGTCCCAACAGCCAATAAGAACAGAGAATCGGAGCTCCGCTGTGATTGGTCAAAGTGTACAGCTCATGTTAACTTTGACCAATCAGAAATCACATACCCCAGCTTTAACAGAAGAGAATAGAATATACTTTATTTGTCATTGTGCAGTGGAACCACACAATGAAATTTACTTATGTCGCCTCTAAAAACAATTCTCACACAGACACTCATACAGTAAATAGCATAAAATACCTAATAAAATACAGTAGAAAAGACTCAATTTTAAGAAAACATTGTCCCTTTAGTCCCTTTTAAAGTGCAACTGTTGTCAAATTCAGTTTGGAGCAGCAGGAGTGTCCTTTTCCCCTTGTTTTGTCCCTCAGGCTACATACACACAGGTCAACAGTAGAGTTGCATTCATAGATAGTAAATAATATGGATGTAGCATCCGGGCTGACCTCAGTTATTCACACGGCATCCAATAATCCTGGTTTGTGCGCGTCGCCATTTTGTGAGGGGGAGGGAGATAGCTGACGTATACCTCCGAGGCAAAGTGAGGGACAACGGGCAGAGAGCTGTCACTCAAGAGATCGCGGCAATACATTTTAACCTCCAAAAGAATAAAAACTAGCGTGGTCCAAAAAAATTCACACCCCTCAGTGTTGTCATGGAGATATGATCTAAACATACAGACTAAAATGGTTTTGTGGACCAGGCTGTAAATAGGTTTAATAAGACTTTGAAAACAGCCCGTCTAACAAGTGAGTCAAAGAAAAATTGCTCAGTCTTGGTACCACCCCCCTAGTGGCACTTCCGGTTACTACAGTTGAGGTCACTTCCTTATTGGATGCTGGTAAAAATCGCTGAGGTTGGGGCTTGGTTGCATTGTGTTTTAAATACTTTGATGAGATATTTAGTGAGTAGATTCAGCCTGACCTGTTGGCTGAGGAGTTCCTTCATCTCTTCCTTCTGGTCCTGTAGTTCCTTTATTAACTTCATCGCCTGAAATCACAAGAGAGAGAGAGGAGACAGTTACACATCAACCACTGTTTAAGAACACTGTGGTTTGTTCGATTCCAGCCTGCGGTCGTTCTCTGCATGTCACTCCCCTCTCTGCCCCATTTCAACTCTGTCTCTACACTATCAATAAAGCATAAAAAAAAATAAAAAAAATAAAATGCCAAGAATACAGTGGTTTAAATGACTTCAACAAAATATATATATAAAGGCTTCTTCTTGCATAGATTTAGGATTTATATTTTAGTTTTATATAAACAATATAAACTCAAGTTGACACCAAGTTGATTAAGCCTATTATCAGCTCCACAAAACTCTCTGTATTTGTCAGTATGGCAGCGTTTACAAACTGGTGTCCCCCCCCCCCCTGACACTGGTGCAGGAGCTCAGAAAAATCCCAAGAAGAAGAGTCAAAGAAATGTTTCAGTTGTTGATTCTACTGCTAAGAACAAAACCTGGACGTACAGCAGAAGGTATAAAATCCATGTGCCATCACTGAAGGCTTTACCTCATGTAGATGCACCGACAGTGTTGTTGTAATTACTCTGAATTCCTCACGGGGGGCGACATAATTTACTCACTATGGCTTTAAAAATCTTATATATTTTTTTTTATAACATATTTTTTTGGCATTTTTATGCTTTATTGACAGTGCAGAGAGACAGAGTTGAAATGGGGCAGAGAGGGGAGTGACATGCAGAGAACGACCGCGGGCTGGAATCAAACCCGGGTCCGCTGCTGGCCGAGGCCCATGGGGGGGGGACGCCCTACCAACTGAGCTAACGGCGCCCCCTTGCTTTAAACATCTTTAATTAAAAAAAATGTGTGAGGAATCTGACACACGGGACCATCCATCTGACCTTTGACCCCAATGTAAGCAGACAGGACGACAACAGAAACAAACAGAGAGGATCCCAGGCTGGTCATCTTTTCTTTTTACCACATTTTTTAAATTTCCTCTGGAAGTGTCAGGGTTTGTTGGCAGAGCAAAGAGTTGACTTTAATTAGTTCTATGTAAATTAATGTGTGTGTGTGTGTGTGTGTGTGTGTGTGTGTGTGTGTGTGTGTGTGTGTGTGTGTGTGTGTGTGTGAGTGTGTGTTCAAGACAAACTGAAACAAAGGAAATTCCTGGGCTAGTGTTTAACTTGTGTGTGGAACGTGTGTGAACGTGAAATGAAGCATGGCGACCCCACACAGCTTCACAGTCTGAATAATGACTAACAGCTGGTTAATAAGCGCACTCACACTATGATACATTTAGCCTGTAACTGACCTGACTATTTATTTCTATTTTAACAACTCATTCAAGCTAAATTAACCAAAAAAAACACCAACATTTTTACTCTCTGTGCTTTTATGAACACATCTTTGAGGGACGCAAAATATCGTCATTTATCAGAATCGGCAAAAAATCCCAAGTTTTTTTGGGGGGGCATTTTCAAGCTTTATTAGACAGTACAGAGTTGAAATGGGGAGACAGAGACAGAGAGAGAGAGAGAGAGAGAGAGAGAGAGGGGGGATGACCTGCAGTAAAAGTCCACGGGTCGGATTTGAACCCGCGACCACTGCAACGAAGGCCAGCGTTGATATGGTGCGCGCTCTATCCACTACGCCACCGGAGCGCCCAACAAAATCTTCTTTTAATGTCAATATTGCACATTTAAAAGATATTATTCTTATGAACAAACCAGCTGACTCGCTGTGCAGGATTTCATTTTTCAGGGACAGAAAAATAATTGAGGAAGTTTCATTTTTTCCTTGTTACTATTTAAGCCGTTTCCTCAATTCCAGCAGTCAGACATTAACAGGATCTGACTGTGGTCCAACATCACTCAGCTGCCGACACACACACACACACACACACAGACAGACAACACACACACAGACACACACACACACACATACACACACATACACACACATACACACAGAGACTGACACACACACACACACACACACACACACACACACACACACACACACACACACACACACACACACACACACACACACACACACACACACACAGACACACACACACACACACACACACACACACACAGTCACACACACAATTCCCCTGACAGGTTAATAGGTGTCCCTGGCTGCTATGCCATGTGGTACGTAGAGCAGTGTGGGGGGTCTGCCTTCACAGGGGGAAAGTGGGTCAGCTCATCAGTGGAAACTCGCCCTGACCCCAGTGATGCCGCACAGGACATCAATGATTCAGACACACAGCATCACCGGCCCAATGTCCTGCCATATTGTCTCAGCAGGGGATAATTACCCCTATTACAGAGAGGGGGGGGGGGGGGGGGGAGGAGAGAGGAGATAGCAAGAGTCCCACACAATGTCATGAGCACTAGGCCTGGTGTATGGGAAGTTCAATACTGTTTGGCACTGTCCAAAATGCCCTCCATACCATCGAGTATGGAAACATGTCTTGTTGTTCAATACTAAATTGGGGTTCATATTATCACCGTCAGTGAGCCAATAAGCATGCAGCATGGCTTGATGTGCCAAGATGTAAAAGTGCCAGTGATTGGGGCGCTCAGGCATAGTGGATAGAGCGCGTACCATATTGTCTCCGGCCTTCGTTGCAGTGGTCGTGGGTTTAAATCCGACCCGTGGACCTTTACTGCAGGTCATCCTCTCTCTCTCTCTCTCTCTCTCTCTCTCTCTCTCTC